>NW_010528394.1:0-31282 GCF_000687285.1 Phaethon lepturus | reverse complement strand
GCTGAACCTCTTTCAATTGAAATTTTAATCTGGAAACAAATGGCTGGTATTTCACACATTAAGGGGGTGGGAGGCATCAGCAACCTCCTACAACTGTTCTGCTGGAACTGAGAAAATCTATTGAATGCTCCAAATATATAATAAGGATCCACTATGGGACTTAAGTGTGCCATAGAAGTCTAAATAACTAGACAAGAGAAACAATGAAGAATAATTGTGAACAATATCCATACAGGTTCTTGAAAGTGAATAACTGGGAGATGTGTGATAATCCAGCAAGTCCGAAACAAGTTTATGATAGGAACCTGGTCTAGTTGAAGAATCTCCCTGCTTGGTGCAAAGGGGTTGGACTAGATGAACTTAAAAGGTCTCTTCCAACCCAAAGGTTCTATGATTCTATGATTCTATAGACACGCCATTTTGTAGTTACTTTTTAAAACTTATCACGATCCATTTTAGAAGTGGTTAGATTCTCTGTAACCATTACGAAAGTGAACAGTCTCCGAGAGCCTTGCTGCTCAAATGGCAGGATTTTTTAAATTCAGATTTCCAACTTATCTGCATTCATGTTCCTGTAATACTGATTTATTCGTCTACCATTAAGACTCCTTTTTACTTCACTTTAAGTAGTCCCTAGCACTTTGATGGAATGCTGATGTGTCCTATCCCAGCTATAACTTGGCTGTATCAAACTAGTCACATTGTTTTTGCCATTTCCTATAAGACAGACTCTGCATCTTCAGATCAGCCCATTAGCACTTTTCAGCACTTACCCCAGCTTCACTTAATTTTTCATGGACATGTATGGCCATAATTGTACGCAGCTTGACATATTTCATATGAATGCTCATGGGTACCCTACAGAATGAAAATAATATTCTCTCCCTCTACTGGAAATGCCTCATCAGAGGCATCCTTGGATCACATTTGCCTTTTTAATGACTGCAATACCCTGGTGACTCACAGTCACCCCCTGTGACTAACTAGGTTATGCAGGTCTTTCTCTTCCTCATTTTTTCTAGTTGATGGATTTTCAGTTGAGTTCATAGCAGAATTTTATATAATTGGTTCTCAGGAGCATGACTATGCATTTTGTACTATTGAATTTTGTACTATTGAATGTCATAAAAAATGAATTCCATCTGGTTCTATTTGCTTGCTTTTTATGTTCACTTTCAATAAACACTGAGCAAACAACTGAATCTGCCTGACTGCTTTCAAACTGGGACTTTCAATGAGTACTTTTGCATTCCCCCTTGCTAATATACATATATATGTCTGCTAACAGAGCTTGTTTGCTCAGCTAATCAGGGAATGGCAATAACACAGTCTGCATCATTGACCCGGTCATTAACCAAGATGCTTCAAAGTTAGTAAGTTCTGGAGATGCTGAGACTTACTGTGAGCCCCAACCTGGACACAACAGTCAATAATAAAGTCCTCATTGTCTCTAGTGAATTTGGAAGATGGCTTTTTGCATTTTAATTATTTTTTTTCTATTTTCAGGATCCACTGTGAGCATTTTTGCTGTGTATCAGTCACGTAGAATTATCTGTTGTCCTGGGCAGCAGACATTGTCCTGGATTATCTGTATGGATTTATGCAGCAAATTGCCAGTATTGCTGTTTGTCTCATTGCTTCAGTGTTTACAAACAGTTCATGCTGTACAAAGCAATGTTGGACTTCAATATGTCTTTCTTATGCTTCTTTACAAAACAATAAGCATTTGGCTGAAAAGTGTGTAATTACAACCAAGTTCTTCTTCATTCTGCTATAAGTGGTATGTTCACTGTAAAGGATATTTTTGTATTATTCAAGCATTTTTGTGCAAATATAACGCTGTTTGCTGTGGCACAACAACATTTTGTGGAGTGTCCAAGTTTTTTATTTTATACAGTAAAACTAACAAGGGTTTCAGATAGGTTGCCATAACTACTAATAGATGATAATGACCTTTGGCTCCTGGATGGTCTAGATCAGTGAACCAATTTCTCCAAAAACCTGTCCCCAAAATACCATATACTTTAAACTATACTAAAATATTCTGCACATCTGCTAAAAGTTTATGTGGTATTTTTTTAAATTGTCAACAGTCAACAAAAATCCCTGGAACTCATAACCCAAAACAATACAATTCCTAAGAGTTCTTTTCCTTCAGTAGTTTCTTTTGACTATGGAGCAGGAGCTTGAAATTTGGAATGAATATCCATTTGCACTAGTGTATCTTTGTCCATTTCCATAAATATATGAGTAGGACATAATGTTTACATAATCACGCTGTGTTCAGAGCACAGGTTTAACAAATCTTGGCTTGAGTCCTTGAAGATTTTCTCCAGATTAGACAGGCTTAACTTCAGAAACTACTGGTGGTGATTAAACTGTACCTGTGCCCTCCATACACAGTGACTGAACATGTGAAAGACCAGTGATTAAAAGTAAGATTTCCTATTCCTTTTGTCCTCAGTTACGCAGGTATGAAAATTGGAAACAAGATCTTGTTTATGTAGGTCCTTAGTAATTTTTCTCCTGCTTTATTTTTTCCCTTTTTTCCTCTTTTTTTTTTCTTTTGTATAGAAAGCTTCTCTCTCTGGCTTTAATTAGGAAGAGACGCTCTGAAGCTTTGCTGGGGTAAAGAGTAATCTGAGACAAGGGAGATGATGGTAGAAGTGCAGGAGAGAAATTTGGACAAGAAAGCAGGAAACGTTGGCTGTAGAAGTAGATGGAAAATAGTATGTGTCTAAAGAAAGAGATTAGGATGGGATGGTGAGGATAGAAAACTGGGGAGACAGCCTGTTTGATTGGGTAAAAATACTGGGTTTAGATGAGAAACTGTGTGTTGGGGTAGGATGTAGATATTTAGGCAGCAGACATGGAGACAGGGTAAGACTTTGTCCTTGACAGCAGTTCCTGGTAAGTTGAAAGTTGTTTTCTTTTCCCAGTGGATATTTTCTTCAGATTCTAAAGTCAGGATCTGTTCGCAGTGAATTGTCACTTGAGTCTATGTCAATGATCCCAGCATAGTTTTGTGGGACAAAGCCCTTAATTCTTTTCTTGGATAAAATTTCTTTGATCTCTAAGGAGATTGATTTTGTTTCTTCACAAAACTATGAAAATTCTCTGCTGTGGTTGAAATTCATCCTCATTGTTTTTAATTGTCTAAGAGTTATCCATACAGTCTATTTGGGAATATGTATTAGGGAGATTTGTTTTTAACTGGTCTTCTTGAGTTTGGACACCTAACCCAGAAATCTAACTTAGGCATTAAAGGTTATGTTTACAGAGTTGGATGGATTCACAGAGCTCCTGGGGAACCCCATTTTGTACTGATTCATTTCTGTGAGAGAACATGAATCAACAGTCTTCTCAGTTTCCCCCTCCAACTGAGTTAGATGTAGAAAACAAATATTCTCCATAGTGGAAGTCCCCTTTTTTTTTTTTTTCTTCATCCAGTTCATAGCAAACACAGTCCAAGGAATTGAGCCTTCATCCTTAATTATGCTTTTTATAATAGCAAGTGAGTCTTTGACACCAAGCTTTTTACTAAGTGCTAAGAGGGGTTTGTTGTTGATGGTGTTGGTTTTTTTTGTGTTTGGGATTTTTTTCCCGTTATTTTTTTTCTAGCTTTGAATCCTGGATTCTGATTTGTGGAGGCACTATTCAGGGCTGCAACTGAATCAATGAGGTTGCTTTTTAAGCTACAGACAATATTATATACCGTTAAATACTGTAAGAATCATGCCTGATAATGACAGAAGAAGGAAAAGAAAAGAAAGGAGAACAGATACTCTCCGTATCCATACTGTCTCAGAGGCCTAAAATCAGGAGAGAGTTCTGGATATCACAGGGGCCAGTTAAGAGTTTCTAAAACAGATTTCTGTGAATCAGCTGCTGAGTTACTCTTTCCTTTGAGTATGAAAAGGGTTAAAGAAATAAACAAGCAAACAAACAAGAACCCAAACTCCAGCCTTTTAATTTATGCAGGAAAGGTAGGTGCTTAAAAATTATTCTCAAGAATCCCAGATACATGTGCCCAACAGGAAAAAGAAGTACTCTACCTGTGAACTTTGCATTCCAACTTGCTGAGTGGCACTAATATCAGTTCTCATCTTGCTTGAATTTTATGAAGGTAAATCAATTACAGCAATGTTTATCGGAGCATTTAAAAACTATAATAACAAGTGTAATAGAAAAACTCATGAGGAGGTTACTACTTCTGTCTTCAGAAATGAAGTTTGAGTACTGTGTGGTAAATAAGTCATGCGGTGAAAGAGTGGAGAGAACACAAACCATTGAAGTGGAAGCCTCACAAGATAAATACGGTTTCTCTGAGCAATGTGTAGAGGGGTCTGTAGAAAAATACTTGGTCATTCTGTTCCTTAAAGACTGCCTGATGATGCATCTATAAAGGGACTTAAGTAATGGTTGTTCCAACAGTCTCAGTTTGGACAAATATGGGGAAGAAAGTCAGGTAATTCAAAGAGTGGGCTATTGAGGAGAAAAAGGTAAATCTAAGCAAGTCTTTAGTATTCTGTGATTTACTGTTGCCTATCACAAAGCCTACCCATCTTTAGATGCTCCATTTTTCATCTGGGATATCAGGTCAACATATAATTTTAATATATATTTATGAGCTAGGATGTGATTATTTTAAAAAGACTATTACTAAAACTGTGAGAAAACTGAGTTGAACAGCTGTTTCAAGTTATTGTCGTTATTTCTGAAATACATGTCTAATTCCTTGTTACTGTTATCATTTAATGCTCTGTTGTAAGGATCACAATTGCTGTGCTTGTCCTCATATGTTGCATTACTCATATGCCCAGTCTCATCTCCTCTGCAGTTTCTGCAGGGTGTGTTGAAAGCCTACAACCACAGGCAAAACCTTCTGCCCCTAAAAACTGGGTCTCTGCCTGACTCCTGTATTCTGGCAGTTCCAAGTTGGCTCAGCTGCTTGAGCAGTGACACTTGGAGTGTCCTGATTGCTCCTCATTGCTCTGAGTCAATGTAAAAAGCAGCTCAGACATCACGGTTTGTCTACACAAAATCAGTGAGGCAAAGTCCACTCAATCTGCTGAATTAAACTACTTGCAGTTGACCTTTCCCGCTGCCCAGAGCCCAGAACAGCCAGGGCAGAAAACTGCTGTTATTCAGCATTCTGTCCTGGCTTGCTTTTTGCCTGCTAAAGATGGGACCCTCTCAAGCAACAAGTGTCACTACTGGTAAATAACATAATTTCACACGGGGTGAACCTGTCCTTCAAAAATACTTCTTTTAATGAAAACTTGTTATTTTAAACCACACATAGAGGCATATAAATGTGTGTCTGTCTATCTATTATCTACCTATCTAGTATTTTTAACATGTTGAATTTCTTCTTTTGAAAGAAGAAATCCAGTTAATTACCAGTTATCCCTGGTAATAAGAGGTAAAGCACTAGTGTTCTGTTTCTGTTTGCAACTAGAATAACACCCACTCCAGAGACAAGCAAAAGATACACTAAGATTTGCACAGCACTTTGTGTTACTTGATCCCAAAACTCAAGCTCACTTGCTGAAATGTATGTCCACATGAATGCAGTGAGCTGTGGTCCTTTATGGGGGGACTGGGCACTGCCCTGGTGTGTTACCAGCTGAAGTACAGCCAAGTAGTGAGACAGATGTCAGGAGAGGAAATACCAACAGCAGAGATGGATTTTATTTATTATTTTTCCCCCCAAGTAAAGCAAACCTTTACTTGCAGTTTCTGTCCATTCTTCTGTCGTCTCTCTGTCAGTCTAACTGTGGTATTCAATATTACTGATTGTCCAAGGTGAAAACTAGAAAGCTGAAAATATAGCTGCTAGTTGGAATAATGTGCAGAAAATCAATTTGAAATTCGTATTCAGTGTTTCAGGCAGAAAAATGATTCTGCTGTCCCCTGCCACCACCTTTTCTTGTCACTTATAGCAGTTTAATCAACAATTCCCTCCTTTTGAATACATAGCTCAACTTGTGTAAGGTAGGTATAAATGCATCCCTCTACCGGACAAACCAACCAGACCAAGTGTGGAGACCATGGGGAGATCAAGTGACTCTTCACAACTTAATTGCCATTCACTTTTTGTTTTTACAGTATTTTTCCCAGAAGCAGAGGGGAAGAAAAACACCCTAGTCAAAGAGTGTAATTATTTCTTAAGAAGCACAGCATATAAACACAGAACAATGGTGGTTTTTTTCCTCAGAGTTGTTAATTATTCCAATATATGCTTTCATGGAATAACAATGCACCTGATGAGCCAGCCTGTGTCATCCTGTTGCTATAGAAATTGCCCAGTATAAGCCTCCTGGCAGTGTAATCAGTTTAGCTCCCTTTAGCCATCAGGGAAAGGGCAAAATAGAGAATTTCTGGTTTGCATTTTTATTTAAGCAGTTCTGAATTCATAGACACAGATGTGTAGTTCCTCATTGGGACAGCACAGCCTTTGGAGGACAGTAGTTCACCATCTGCACACAGCTCCTGCTCCACACTGCAACCCAGAGTAGCCACAGGTCTGCCCGGGTTTGGTGCCTATGCTCCCAAACAGAAAATAAACCCATCAAAGACTGGAGAAACAGAGACACCTGTTTAAGACATCAAGTTCCACACCAAGAACCCCACATGAGCCTGTACTTGAGCTTTACACAATGAACCCAAAGCCACTGGTGGCACCCTGAATAGCCTCTTGATTTTCCAGTGGTCTTGGGTGATGACTGGTTCCACAGTTCTCCCAGTGCCATGGTAAGATGGTTGCACCACAACCTAGCATCAGGGTCTTAATGCAAAGTATCCTTATGTGTGAGTTTTGGCACAGATGCAAAGAGATGGAGAAACAGCACCTTATGTGAATCCATTACTTGACTGGACAACTAAACTTTTGGTATGACTCCACACACTCCTATTTGATGGATTATATTAGAGTATTATAGGCTCCATTCTTCCACGCTTACACTTAATATTAAGTTCTTGATTAACTGAAACGAGCCAAAGTTAAGTCTATGGCTGTATTATCTCAATCACCAGTGATGCGTTTTGCGTTTACACCTCAGCACTTATTTTGTGGACTTTTATGTGCCTTTCAGTGTACTAGTTGAAGTACTCAATGTGCTTTCTGGTTTTTTAAGTGTGTTTGAAAAGAACTTTCAGAGCAGCATACGTACAAGAGCACATCTTTATATACAGAATAAACTGTGTAAGATTATAAAACTGTTAACATTATAGAAAACAGTATTGTAACACAATTGCACATAAGCCCCAATTTTAAATACAGACACAATCTCAGAAGGAATCTACATTATATTCCCCAAACTTGTGCTACCACATATGTATTGCATAGATTGTATTGCTACCTAGTAACTACAGAAGTATTGCAAGAATTTCACAAAACTCCCGTGACCATCTGTGGCAAGCACAGCTAATGACTTCCTAAACTTCATTAATAGAAGCCCATGTGAAGTGTGCAGGGTGAGGTAAGAGGTTATGTGGTGGAGATGGGTGTGATCTAGTCTAGAAACTCTTAGCAGTGAAAGAACAAGAAAGATAACCTCCTAAGTTATTCTTAGTTTGGACTCCATTTATTGATCTTGATAACATACAATGGAGATTTCCCAAACACTCTAGCTTTCATTTTACAGAAAGTTAGATTCCTTTGACACACCCTTTGTACCTGTTACTTTTCCTTTCCTCCTTTCTTTGCAGTTAAATTAAAAGTTTGAGATGGAGACCAACAATGTTTAAAATAGTATTCTTCATTTTTGGGACAGTATCTGGTTCCAATATCAGCTTCTTTAAAAAAACCACTTGCTAAGAATAAATATAAAAGCTTCTTGTTTGTACAATAGCCCAAACTCCATTAGTTTCACAGTAGCAAAATATTTCCAGTTTCAGATTTTTGATCTTTGAGTTTGATGAATGATGTAAGGCTAAAAATAGAGAAGCCCTAGAGAGCACAAAAAGCTTTTCATTTCAACTTTATTTGAACTAGATTTGGGATAGGATGTATTTCTTGCTGTGTGCTTTTCGCAGTATGCTCCCTGTACAGTACAGGGCTGATCCCAAGTGGGACTCCAATAGAAATAAAAAACTAGAAAATAAAAAAATAGAAATAAAAGGGGGAAGGTTGGGAATTAGGTTTTCTCAGTTTCTGTCAGATCTCCCATGTATCCTGCTACTCCTGCAATGTTCTAGTTCCTTCTGGTTTTGGCTGATTTGATTAAAAAAAAATAAAACACAACAAACCCCTATTTTCTCTTTGTCTAAGTATTTTCACTTTTAAAGAGAATCTGTCTGAAAAAAATATTTACTGTTAAGAACCGTTGCTAGAAGATGGGATCTATTTGCAACTGAGAAACTTTGAATAACACATGAATTTGCCCTCGGTGAAATACCTGTAGAGAAGTGGGAGCTCAAGCAACAAAACTTTATTCTTGATCAAATTCATTTCTTTTACCCCTGATTTTGTTTTCTGGGTTGGTTTGTTGATTATAGAAAAGCAGATTTAATGGTTGTCCAGCCCCTTAAACTGTTGTCCATCTTCCTTCAGTCTGTGGCACCTACCCTGGGTAATTTGGCATCTTTAAATAAACTAGTTATAAGCTGTTGTCATGGTCTGATGGTAGCTTCAGCACCGCATGGCCAGCTCTGCATGAGGAGATAAACTTCCAGTGCAAGATACTGAATGTTACAGGAACTCCAACCCAAGCTGAGCCTGGGAACTGCAGTTCTTTTTGTGTGTGTATAAATGATTCTGATAAATATAGAAGTATCTTGGGGTTTTAATTTAAATCAAATTAATTGAAAAAAATTAAATGGTAATACTAGTTTCCTTTGCTAATTTTTATATGGTTTAAGCTATGAACAGTGTTGAAGGCAATTACTATTAAGAGATGCATCTAGAAAAGCATGCATTAGGATACTTCATATTTTTATAACAGATAATCTTTATTAATGATAAACTTTATACTCATTATCATAAGTGAAAGCCTGTATTCTGTTTTCCTCACACAGACCAATTACTTATCATGATCCTGGAGTTGTGGATAAAACATTTAATCTGCAATTACCCACTATAGAAAGTAGAAATCTGTTCAATTATTAGACTCTTTACCACAGACTGAGGTCTGAAGCCTGTGGGTTGTTTGCTCCACAATGGTCATGAAGAGCTTGTGTTTTCGTGTACACAGATCTGCAGCCACAAAAGTTGTCTCTGAGAAAAAACAATGAGGAAGCAAACCCCAAGAAAGCAAAATCCTGGAAGAACATATGATTTAAACATTGTTGTGGCCACTTCAACCAGCTGGTTACCAGCTGAGATCCCACATTAATTCTGAACTCAAGCTGAAAATCTGCCACTTGTTTCTAGAAAATCCCTCCATGAGGTAAAAGTCATGGGAAAAAGAGTTCGATCTTCTACCTTCTGCTTCAAAGCAGCACTTATCCATTTTTGAGGAGAATACAGTTGTATGCATGTGTGTGCATGTGACAGAGAGGGGAAAATGGTCATTTATAGTCTTCTGAAAGTTTCTAAAGTTTAACTACCTTTTTCATCCTTTTACCTTAATAAGCAGTGTGTGTTCCAAACCTTCTTGTTCGTGTGTTGTACACGTCTCTTGAAAGAAGTTCTTTTGCTGATAGTGATGAGGAGGGGAGCTAAGAAAAGACACAATAATGAGTAATAAATGTGAGATTTAAGGACAAGCCTTCTAAAATGCCACTTCTAAAGATGTACTTCTTTAAACCAAAGATAGGTTCTTCACTGTTTGAACTGTGACACATATTAAAATGCTGCAGAACTTAGCTGAAACATACGTAGAACTTGTGAGCGCTTACTACTTTCTCCATGTAGATTGACATACTTTATGTATGAATATTCCTTGTAGGGTCACCTCTATGTGGAACATCAAGAATTTCAGCCTATGCATGTTCTAGTTCAGTCTTAAATTTAATCTCAAAATACAAGGAACAGACATACAAGGAATGGTACAAGGAATCTCACTGCAAATTCACAAGCCGCATGGCTTGGTTTCCAACAAATCTGCCCTTCTTACACATGCAAGGAGACACTAGATTCCTTTTTTAAAGTGTTAGTCCTTGAAATTAGCTGGTTTTTGCCCTGAGGAAGCATATTGGTCATAGACAGGGTCTGTACCCCAAAACTCAAATCCTGCAAGCTGCTGCTTTGTTTTTGTCTTAGTGACTGTGATTTACTGCATTACCCATGAGTCCGTTGGTATTTATATCTTGCTGGACCTAAGAAAGTTTCAAGTTTTGCAGACTCCCATGGACCCGACATATATTATGCAGAAATAAGGATGTGGGTCAAGAGCGGATCAACACAAATTATCCAACTAAACAAAACCCACTGAATGTGAACAAGAGATCTAGATTCAATGCACACAGCTCATATTCCCTTGTCCAAAGACTGAACGGTATATTTCTATTGACAACGGAATGACATTCAGTGGCTGATCATCAGCAAGTATCTCTCTCCTCCCTGTGGGGATTTGTATTTTTCCATTTGGTGGTATACTATTCCTATAGTTGCAAATTTTTCTATTATAAATTTAACCATTTTTGTAAGTCATCTACAGATACAGATAACTTGATGTTTACTATTAATTTTTTAACTAAATATTTTAATATTTATGTTAAATAGCTGCTAATTGCTAAGTAATTCAGATTTTCCATATAAACTAGCACCGTAATTAATCAGTGGTCTATCACACGGAAAAGATGATGTTTTACAAATTTAAAATAATTTGTGTATTTTACAATTTCACCTTGCCATTTAAGCTTCCTCCCATGAATTTCATCAATAGAAACAGTATTATGCTATATATGCTTCACAGGAATAATGGGCAACCTCCATAGGAGCTTCTTTAATTGCTGATAAGTAGGGCTGAAGAAAAGCGCAGCATAAAATTCAGGGGGAAATCCCAATGGCTAAGTCTTGTATCACTTAATAGCAGTTTAATGGATAATGCTTGTGATACCTTAGAAGTAGATTGCGATGTCTTAAGATGTTCTTCCACAGTCAGAAGAAATTGTGTCTCTAGATGATGGGTGTTTTCTCAGAATATGAAGTTGATTAGTATTGGTTGCTGTGATATGCCTAGAATCACAAAGGGTGGATTCACCTTCCCCAGTTAAAGCATCTAAAGGCATTTTTTTGATCTGAACCAGTCATCTGGAAACCTTCTGCAATCAGTGCAGTGAAAACCCCAGGCATGACTGCCTCCTTTCTAAGACATCTGTCCTGGTTTCAGCCAGGGTAGAGTTGATTTTCTTCACAGAAGCTAGCGTGAGGCTGTGTTTTGGATTTGGGATGAGAAAATGTTGATAAGGTGCTGATGTTTTGAGTTGTTGCTAAGTAGTCAAGGACAGTCCAGCTTCTCGTGCTGGCCTGCAGCGAGCAGGCTGGGGGTGCATGGGAAGCTGGGAGGGGACACAGCTGGGACAGCTGACCCAGGCTGGCCAAAGAGATATTCCTTACCATATAACATCATGCTCGGTATATAAAGCTGGGACGAAGAAGAAGGAAGTGGTGGAAGGATGTTCGGAGTTATGGTGTCTGTCTTCCCAAGAAACCATTACGCGTGACGGAGCCCTGCTTCCCTGGAGATGGCTGAACACCTGCCTGCCCATGGGGAGTAGTGAACAAATTCCTTGTTTTGCTTTGCTTGTGTGCGCGGCTTTTGCTTTACTTATTAAACTGTCTTTATCTCAAACCATGAGTTTCCTCTCTTTTACTCTTCCAATTCTCTCTCCTGTCCCACCGTGGGGGAGTGAGCGAGCGGCTGTGTGGTGCTTAGCTGCCAGCTGGGGCTAAACCACGACAATATCCCAAATAGGACAGCTACATTATCTGCTGAAGATACCAGCCTTGCTCTGTTGAGGGAGCCAGGATAGACAAATTTAAATGCTGAACTTGTAGAGCAGAGATGGAAGAAATTAGTCTTACCATTGTAGTGCCTTCAAGGCTTACCTTTTGTTAGCATATGCCGTTTATTCCATTCAACCTACTGTGACTCAGTAACCTGCTGTTATCTACAGCCACCTGATGACAGGAGAAAGAGGCAATGAGTTTTAGCTGCTATATCTGTTTTGCCAGTCTATAGATGATGACTACTTACAAAAATGATTGGAGAGACAGTTTAAGATTTTGACCAATCAGCACCATTAGCGCATTGTTACAATCTTCTTCGTGATGACTGACACCTGTGAGATGGCACCTGGGCAAATCAACTGATACAATAAGAGGATGATGTATTAAAATAGGAAATTTTCATGCCGCAGATTGCTGTCTAGAGCTATTGAGTGGGATTTTGAGCTCTATAAACATGAAAGCTCTCTTTTGGTCTCCTAATTCAGTATTATTCTGTATTTTTCAAAGCTCAAATAATTGAAAATTATTTGAAAATTATTATCAAATCAATTACCAATATGTAAGGTGATAAAAGGATTCCTGAGCAGATATAGCAAAGTGTTTGCTTCAGATGACAGAGAAATAATTTTCAGTAGTGAGTAACTAGCCATGTGGAATAGCAAGTCACCCCTTGGTGAATAGTCAATGTCAAATTTTATACATTATTCCTCAGAAGTTCCTTTGGTTATGATATTTAAGGTTATAGCTATAGTTTTTCCAAAGCAGCTGACTGGAAGACTGGAAAACCTTGTTGCCCTTTGATTTGGCGTAACACAAACTCTACACTAGTTTTTACTTTAAAAAGTTTAAATTACTGACATTTTATCAGCCTTAAAAACATCTTCAACGTTAGTTTTGTCATTTTCTTTTAGAGACAGTTTCTGAGAGTTTCTTTTAATAACAGAAAGACACAATGACCTTTCTGCTTAACTATTTGGGACAAAGTCAATTTGTGCTCCATCTCCTGCAAGTGTAATTGAATGAACACTAGCCTGAACTCTAAGTTACATAATTGTAATTAATTATATCACAATTGACCTGCAGTTCTGCTTCTCAGTCCTCCCTTATGCCCTTCTCAAACTGGGATCACACTAATAGACAAATGATACTTTGTACTTTTAAATTCATATCCTAAAAAATCAGTTTCAACAATAATAAATATCATACAGCAACTTTCAAATATCAGCTTTTTCCTACAATTTTTGGGGTATATTGTTTCCTTGCTGAAGCTGCATTGACACAAACCATAGTCTGGTGTTGGAAAGCAGAGGCAGCCTTTGAGAACTCCTGACAGGACAGCATGAAGAGAAAGCATAAATGATACTCAAATAGAAAGCTGATGTGGGAAGTTCTGACTGATGCCTAAACGTGACTAATAAGCAGATGAAAGACAGGAGGAACAATGTCAGCTGATGCTTAAAATAGCCTGGAGAAAATGAGAGAACAGTAGAATCTGTTGAAGATGGGTCAATGCTTTGATAGCTTTTCTAAATCAATGTCACAGACTCCTGATGGCAGTACAGCAAAGGACTTAAGAAGTCACAGAAGTCAAGTTTCCTGTTAAGCCAACTTGTGAGTTTCCTCATTATTAATCAAGGCCCATTTTTAAACAAAGGATAGGCTGCTATAGACTAACCTCTCTATTTTTCCAGATTTGACATCTGGTAGTATGTCTGTTCTTAAATAGGAGGTATATTCAATGCCAGTTTAGATCCACCATTTTCTATCCACTATTGAATTATTGTAAATTCTTTACACAGGTACTTTTTTTACAGCTCACATAGCAGTTCTCATATGCAATGGAAACTTTATAGCTTCTGAAGCATCACTGAAAAAGAGAAATGCCCAGAATTTTAAAAAATAATATTCTGTATTTTTGTATTTTTTTCAGACATCAAAGACTAGCTAGTTTGATGAATGATGAACACTCATATTGGACAACTTATGATTTCATGACTCACAACACCTCAAAGGATAGCACTACAGTTTTCATTGTACTGCCTACAATAAAAATAGACTACCTTTTAAATTAAGAACTGGACATTCTGATTTCATAAAGAATTAATGACATATTGGCAGGAATTCTCCTCCTTAGGATATTGTGACTTTATTGAGTGAGTGGGCTTGCTCCTGATTTACACAGTAATGAAAAAGAATTTGGCCAAGAATTTTTATAGATTTGTGATAACCACCTTTGTTTTCTGCATATGAAAGTGTAGAAGTATGAAGGGTTTGAAATGACCTTGAGGACTTATATTCCTTTCTTTTACACAGAGCTTATGCTGTATCGCAGACATGCACAAGCACAAGCCAGAAAGGTATTTATAACATAAGGAAACACTATTATTTCCCAGATACTGCACTTCTAACGAACTGCTCTGTACCAGTGAAATACGGAGCTGACTCCTCACAGGGAGCATGGAGGGGGTAACTGCTGCATGTTGTGCTCTTTGATGGGCAGCACTTGCCTCGTGACAGTAGGTACTACACCACTGTCCTTCCTCACCTTTCGTGATGCGCTGCTACTCAGAGGCACCCTAGAGAGGTGACAGGTCTCTGCCTAACATACAGGTATGCAAAATCTGTTTCTCCTCCTATTGAGGTACATGGATTATCTCTGCAAAGTGCCTCAACCTGCCATACTCTAGCTGACTCCTTCCTCAGACCAAAGCTTGAGCCCAATCTTAGCCCAGTAGCAGTCAAAATCTCCCTCAACATTACCTCTTTTCTTTTTTTCTCTTCCCACCCTGTCCCAGGTATCAGATGTACACTTTCACTTTTGTGACTCATTTGGGGTCTGCTTCATTTCTAAATCAGTGATGGTGGCTACAGAGAAGTAGTTTTTGGGCTAAGCATGAGGGACTTCAGGATCTTGTGAATCTCTAAGGAGAGTCCAACCTCCAACCACTTACCGTATCCTTATATGTCCTCTTGCAGAGATGAGCCCTACAACATTTAGAGTTTAAAGATAGGTAGGTTTTAATGTAGGAAGGATTTTCTATGAAGAAAAACCTGAATCCCTCACAAAGCCAGGGGACATCTGCATGCAGAGGAAGCAGGTGAAGAAATTATGGAGGAAGATCTATTCTGGCTCATTCATTGGGACAGAAGGGTGCAGGATGGTGTCAGAAGAGTTTAGGGGCAGGTTTTGATACTTTGATCAAGCTGGTGAGAGGTTCTAAAGCCACTGCTCTGTAGAAAAAGCATTTCAAAATACCCCAGCACATGAGGGCAGATCTAGCTCCCCCAAGTTCAGAGAAGACTGTTATGGAAATCTTTGGACTGTAGACCATGCTCATATTGGTCCATATCAGGTATAGGCACGTTTCTCCAACAGCGATCTTAGGAGAACTAAAAGATTTTAATAATCTAAAAATTTAGTTGATATATCTGAATAATATAGAAATGAAATAAGAGTTACTAAACGCAATATGTTGGATGGCTGCATGCTAGGTTCCTTGCAGGTTGTTAACAGTAGCTTCGCAAAAGAGCCTTGAGAAGTTATGGTGCCTGAGGGATTAGATTTGGAAGAAAACCCCAGAAATTTGGCTTTGTTGGAATAAGTTTGCATCGATGTTCAACACAGAATAGAACACAGTGTAATTTGGCAGCAGCGCAGCACTATGTATTTTATTTCAGGACATTTCATTGTATGTCTGTGACAATTTAAAAATAAACACTATATATTTGTGGCAGGGACATAGCTAACATTGAGAATCTGGCATTTGGTCAAAAATGTTTTGGGACAGTGTTTTGTGCTTTCATGCTTAATCTTAAGTGCCTCTATGTTCATATCCAGCTCATTGTTTTTCATGTGCATAGTGTCTCCTTACTTGATCAGCAAGACTAGACCTTCATAATTTTTGAGAAATACAATGATAGAAAGAAATGTTTATCTTGCTTCTTATCTTGTTTCTTATTATGTGTTCCAATAGCTATAAAATGCTGAATTGAATTACAGTATTACAGGTAATAGTACAAAATAAGCTATCTAGAATGGTTAAATCTAGCTTTCTAAATCTGTCCTTTCAGATAAAAAGCTTTCTATCTAGTGTGACAAGCCTGAGACATGTTTTACTGTTATAAAACCTGGTTTAATACCTTGTTATGTTCTAATATTTCTTTTCAATCTCAGTACCTTTAATTTTAAATTGTTTTAAATGCCTTGTTTACTGATGAAAAATCTTTATATTCATATTGATTCAAATGTCTTTAAAGAATTAATGGAATACGTCCTTACATTTGGTGCAATGACACACTTTGTGGAAATGTGTTTCACAACTTTCACATTAATCATTTTTGTATTTTCCTTAAAAGACTTATTTACTTGAAATTTAACAGATTGTTCCTTATCCAAACCAATGAACAAACTGCATCTAAATTTAGTGCCTCACCTGAACAGGTTGTTTCTATCTTGTATTTGAAGGTTTGGTTATTTAATTCCCTTCCTGTTTAAATGGTATCTGGTATTAAATAATTAATTCATATTGACATGGAATGAATAAAGTCCTACAGGTGGAGACAAACAGTGTTTTGAAGGGATATGAACACATGCCTCTGGTGCTGTGGCTTCTTTAATATCTTTGATGTAATTTTAGAAATGCTGTAGAGTCACTGACACTGCAAATGTAGACTGCATATAGGATGCACAGCCTGATGGGGACCCAAATTGATCCAGTACAAGGGCATCTTAGTAACAGATCTTTATGGAGAGTCCTACTCCAGGCACAGTCGTTGGCAGGCTTGGACATTATGCAGTCTTTGAGTGGCGCACATTGAAAGCATGGCTCTAGGTACTTAGGTATATATACCTAGGTGAACTAATTATCTGGAAGGTAGCTGAAATCAAAACTTGTTTGGCTCAGAATACCTTCTGAAAATTAATGTGTGAGAAGTATACTGATTAAAGTAGACTTTGATTAAAATTAGGTAAGACTACTGGTGTGACTTGTTTGTGCCACTCTAAAGGTAGAGACTTAATGTAGAACTGTCTGTGTAATGCAGTTGCTAATGAAAGTTATATGTTTTGGGATGATATTTCAAACTTTAAAAAGTTCCCAACCCACTAATTCTAGTCCAGAGAATGATTTCATATTGCTCCCACAGTCTATGTCATCAGAAGTTAGAGATACATGTCCTTTACTGTATCGTGCATGCATAAGCAGGACATTGGGAGAACACGGGAGAAGCTGGATGGAGTTAGATTATAGGTCCACCTACTTCAGTACCAAGTCTCTGACAAACCTCCAAGGGTGGATGCAAGGTGAACAGTAGAAGAACAAGGAAAGAGAATATGATACTTTTTTGAGTACCCTCCCCAATAGATGTCACTATGACTCAGTGACATCTTCAAAGAGACTTTTAGCTTCAGACTGATGACATTTGGTTTAAAACATACATATTCTGCAAAGCTTTGGATTGACAAGTTTTTTTTAGTTAGTTATTTGTTTTAATATGGAAAACAATATTTTAATCTCATCACTCTATTACGGAAAGGCTGAGAGTTGGGGTTGTTCAGTCTGGAGTAGAAGAGGCTCTGGAGAGACCTTATTGCAACCTTCCAGTACTTCAAGGGAGCTTCTAAGAAAGATGGGGACAGACTTTTCAGCAGTGTCTGTTGCACTAGGACAAGGGGTTATAGTTTTAAACTAAAAGACGGTAGATTTAGGCTAGATAAAAGGAAGAAATTTTTGACAATGAGGGTGGTGAAACACTGGCACAGGTTGCCCAGAGAGGTGGTAGATGCCCCATCCCTGGAAACATTGAAGGTCAGGTTGGACGGGGCTCTGAGCAACCTGATCTAGTTGCAGATGTCCCTGCTCATTGCAAGGGTGTTGGACTAGATGACCTTAAAAGGTTGCTTCCAACCCAAAGATTCTATGATTCTATGATTACAGTGCCCCTTCTGAGCTTTACAGTGCTGAAATACATTGGTCTTAACAGCTGCAATGGACTAATATGGACTGTGGTAGGACACATTTGCAGCAGGTACAATAGGACTCCACTGTCAGTATGTCTCAGCAAGTGAGGGAAAGGAAATAAGGAGAATAAAAGTGTTTCACTGACACCTTGGTATAGTGAATACATTCCTTTTTTCCCTCTGTGTTTATTTTTCTGGATTTCCCCTCTGCAAGTGTGTCACAAGTTTTTTATTTGATATGTAATCTTTCTGCAAGGTAAAATGGTGTGTTGTCCACACTCACCTGAGCGCTTGTGCTGAATGAACTATCAGCTCAGTCAAACTGGGACTCTGCCTGGGTAAGTGTATGCTTCTCAGCAGGATCAGTTAGCCAGCGTGGAGTATTTGCTGCTTGGGTGTCTCTCTGTTTTGTTGTTCCATACATACATCCACCTAACAAATGATCAATACCTTAGAATAGGCTGTGCTGTGTATTCTGTTTCATTTCATTTACTTGCCTCCAGAAGGGAATCTATAGAGGACAAAATGAAAGCCCCTCATGCTAGAATTCAATTATCTAGTTAAAATCGTGCTTTTAGTCTCAAAAGAAGAGAACAAATTTGGTACTTCGGAAAACAACTATAGGAACTTCACCCACCTAAACCACACAGAAAGTTTTCAGGTGATAACTGAAGTATTCACACATCATGTATCACCTAATTCAAAGCTCAGTAGACATATTTTGATTTATATCATCTGGTCTCAGGTTAGGCCTCTGACCTGAACCTGTACTTCTAGAGAGTTTGAACATTTCAAGCTTGAACAACTTTTAATAACATCAACCCCATGACCTAGAAATAATAATACACTTTGAAAGAAAGAGAAAGCAAGCACAAGAATTAAGAAATCCTACATCTATAGGGAGACTCGTGGCATTTTTCTCTTCTGGAAGAAGAGAAGTGGGTTGAGTAGGTATACTTAATTTTCTAAGGGATCAAGACCTACAGTAAACAAATGATGGAAAGGAAAAAGATTAGCAACGTTATTTTGCAGAACTGGTTCCGCATGAAGGGTAGTGAAAGTTGCTTGGCTGTTTAGGATGCAAGCATATGACTGCAAACTGCAAAGCAAGGTAAGCTGGGGAAGCTCTAGTGAGAATTTGCGATAGCAGAATTGCTATAAAGAAGTTGGTGTTTATGTGTTTCCATATGTCTTTATTTCACTAACCACATGGTTGGGCATCAAACAAACTTCTGACTCCTTTTTCGTTCTCTTCTTTTGTTTAATATATCAGTGGTTTTGCCTATCTTACCTAGAGTTTGTACATTAGGCCTTTTAAATAGCAAAATCTGTTCCAATAAATCAAAGCTCCTCTAACTTAGCTGGGCAGCTGGCATCCCTGTTTATGGCTTTAGAGGGAATTTGCAAACATCTGTGTCTGATGAATTACCATAAATGCACAGTGGCTCCTGCCGCAGGAATAGATCAGAGGTGCAGATAGATAGCAATAAATAATTAATGAGCACCAAAGTAATATCTTTCTTTTATTGATGGAGCTGGAGTGAGCACACAGAGCAAGTCATAAAACAATCATTGCTTTACAGTTGGTCTTTCCCATTCAGCTGGCTTTCTGTACTGATTAGCAGCTAGAACAGTTCAGGTAGCACAGAAATAATAGTCCCTATCTTGTGCCTCTTAGTGACATCTGTAATCCTCACTCAGCTGAATAGTCTTCCCACTTAAGACAAGGGGAATGTTTGGGTGCTCAAGGGGTCTTTCTACACTTGAGATCTGCAGTGTGGGTGAAAGGATTCTGTCCCTTCTCTCGGTACTTCCAAATTATTTCAGAGTGTAGACAGCTCAAAAGCCAGATTTTCCTTTGCTTCTGTCTTGTCATTTCATTGTTTACACAGTGCATGTTTATGAGGATAGAAGAGGAACTTTCAGAGGCTGAGATGACGGATAAGACTGCACAAAAGGCTGGACTGCATGGCTCCCTGAATTACTCCAGTTGCCAAATCTACCAGTGACAGAAAGTCAGCTGAGCATGGTCTGGCAGTATGTGTTGCCAGGTGCTTGTGCACGTTGGCATATTGAAGCACTTAAAATTGTTTGATGAAAATGAAGTATTCAGGTTTTGTCCCCCCAAAATACGTATTTCATTAATCTCACTTCAGAGACTCTGGACAAGAAAGGTTGGTTTTCCTCAGGTGGAAGTCACAACGATGTGGGGAGCACTTTGATTTATGATTCTTCAAGTATTTATTCATAAAGGAGTCTGTGTCACCAACCTTAAATCTTATCATATTGTCAATCTGTTATTCCTGATGACTTCAGCAAAGGCTACTCACAAAGTAATGTAATATACTGTGGTCTCACACATCTGCAGAAAAATCCTTACTTCCCTCTAAGGTCCCCTCCTCTTCTCAAAGGAGCATGTTGTACATTTGTGCTCCAGCTTGAGCACAAGCTCCTGCTTGTCCCCAGCAGAGTCTGCCTTTCTCTGACACGACCTCAGCTGTCAATTAGAACTTTTAAGATTCTGTTTTGAAGGAATAGAGCTTTTTTCCCCATTGAGTACCTCATCATATTAAAATCACCTGTCTGGAAGTGCTGTTGCTGTAGGCAACAAAGCTGCTTTCAGCAAGGATTAGGATATTTCCTGCAGTGTGTCACTAATTGACTCTGGTGCAACATTTCTTTATGTTGCAGAAGTTCACTCACTGCTCTGCCTGTGACAGTGGGAGCTACTCTGTGTGAAATATCAAAACGCTTCAGATATTAGAGGAGCTTTTCATGCACGACAAACATAGGCAGAGCATTCTTACTCTAATTCAGTGGGCACGACTTCAATGGCTTCACTGAAAAAAAGAAAGAAGAAAGAAGCATAAATGGTTTGAATCAAATGTAACTGTAGAAACAGGAACCCTTGGAACTACCCAAAGCTCCCTAGAGTTGCTGGGAGTCTTTCCATTGGTTTTAATGAGCACTGAAATAAACTCTCTTTCTTCTGATGTGTTTGCCTCTTGCTCTAAATTTCCTTGCCAGGAGTGGTCTTTAAGGCTATGATTGAAGAAAGCATTCTAGGCAGCACATAAAATGTGCTCACATACTCACTTCCAAAGGAAAATGAAGCAAATGTTGAAACTCTTGATTGCCATCAAATATGCTTGAAATGCTATATCATTAACCTCTGTAACTCTCTGATACCTAGCAAACACCACAAATTTAGATGTCATCACAGTGCGATATGGGATGTGAACCTCCTTTAACGTTCCTAGTGGACCAGTTCATTCAACTGAATTTACTGTGTTGTTCAGAGCCTGAAACGTCAAAAAAATTACAAATAAAAAGAAAGCTGTAAATCAAGTGACCTTTGTGATTTTTATTTTCCGTATATCTCTTGTTGATATAGAGCATATTCAGGACATGTTGGTGTTTTCAAACTTAAATATCAACAGGTAGTCACTTAAATCAATATTCTGATGTCCACACAAAAAAGGACTCTGGCTGTCAAAAATGAAAAAATATTTTTCAGGCATTATGGGGTATTTATTTACATCCAGAACTCCTGGACAGTGGTTTTGTGTGAAGGACAGTTCCACATCTTCACTTAAGGGCTCTAGGAAGCACTAGCCATTGAGTCTGAACTTGTACTTCTTCAGGTTCAGAAATATTCGTGTTTTAGCACATATAGAGAGCAAAGGCCAGTTCTGCTGGACTTAGCTTCCAGTCACCTCAACAGCCAGTAAACAGGAACCTAGGTCTCTGTAATTCATGCTAAAAGGAAAGTCACAATCCGGGGCACATGGTCCAGCAGCTGGCCCTGCTTTAAACTGCTAAATTCTCAAGCTGAAACATTAGTCTTAATCCTGGGTTTAAAACCCCATCCATTGTCAACATTTTGTTCTTGTAGAGTGTTTCAGATACTCTTCTCCTTAAGTGATTATACAACCCTTGGGAGCTTTTTTTGCTTTCCCATTATGAGCTTTCTGCTAGCCTTTGGCCCACAGGAATTATAATCTCACCAGTACTGACACTCTACATGTTGTCAAGTGACTACATAAGCATTAAAAATAAAATCACAAAGTCTCCAGAGTTTTATATGATTTGCTAAGTGAAAATTAACAGAAGTAAATCTATCACTGGCTGTGCAACAGTATTTGCGAATTGACACTTTCCTGATTGCTTTGAAAGCTGACAACACTAATCAAGGATTTGTCAGTAATGATGAAAAAGCAATGTGATGTCATGTCATGCAGTGTAATCCCCAAATTTATTTCCTGCCCATATTCTTCATTACTAGTATAAAGTTTGCTCATTGTTCATCTCCCCTCCTATCTCCCTTTACCCACCTCATTTTTCTTCTCTTTTGAATGCAATCGGAAATCTATTATTACTGTAATTAGTTGAAGCACCATGAAATAGTGTGTGAGGTAATTAGCCCATGGCAGACACTAACAGCTTTTATCAGGTACTTATACATCATTAGCAACATTTACAACATGTTTCCAATTTCTCAGAGTATGGAGGATGTGAGCTTGCATGGCCATATTGTCAGGACATGCTATACCAATGGTGCATATGGGTCATAGCTCCAGGCTCTGGGTCGTAAATAAAATCTGGACATATGAGCAAGGGCAAAAACATTCATCAGTACAGGTAATTCTTTCAGGTAATTCTACTTACAGGTGAGTAACCTGCTTAGCAAATGCTACTTGAAGAAGCAAAAAACATTTACACTCTAAGAAGGATGTCACTAATTCTAGGAGCTGCCCAACCTGGTAGCTCACTACGTCATAGCACGCCACAACACAAAAAACCAAGCCTCTCAGCTGTCTTAAACTTCTGTATTATTCTTCTGCACTGTTCTTGCAGTAGATGAAACATTGTCTTGTGGAATTTTTAATAACTAGTCTGTGTCAGCATCAAAAACATGCTAGCACGGAGCTGAAGGGAAAATATTTTACAACTAGTCCGCAGTTAAATCCTTGATGTATAATTATTCACAGTGAATAGGATTTGTTCTTGCAAGCCTTTTTATAAAGCACGTGTTTAGATATTATCTGTACTGAGGAACACTGCGTAATAAGATACTGTCAGTTCTTTCTGTTAAAGTGGTTGTGAACATATAAATAAAATTTAGAAAATACAGTATCTGTTTTGCTGAGTGATTAACCTATGCACAGCTCAGGAATTAAGCTGCTGAGGGTGAAACCTGCACCTGCCTATAAAAAAGGCAGCATGGTGGATGACTCCTCGAGAAACAGGAAAGAGTCTAGCAGTGAATGAGTGGGGCTACATATTTTCTCCCACCATATTTGCTAAACATCACTCTATTTCACAGTTGTAGGGTTAAAAAAATATTCATCAGCAGTTATAAGAGGTCTGTTTCATAGAATCAGAGAATAAGAAAGCAGATTGGAAGGGACTTTTCCTGGTCATTTGGACCAACCCCCTTCTCAGGACCTTCTTCAGTCAAGTCTTGAAGACCCACAAGGATGGAGACTCCCTAGCCTTTCTGGGCAACATGTTCCACAGTTTTAGCACTGTCATGGTGATAAATTTTCCTTATGTCTATCTGGGATTTTGTTGTGGCAGCTTGTGTCTGTTGCCTCTTGTCCTCTCACTGTGAATCCCCAAGCAGGGTCTGTATCTGTCTTTGCTATAGTCTTTCATTAGGTATCTGAAGACAGCAGCAACATTTCCCCTTAGCCTTTTCTTCTTAAGTTTGAACAAGCCTCACAATGTCCAAAATCTCATTTCAACTTCAGCAGTGCAGTGTGTCATATACATGCTTAGCTCTCAAATCTGTTTGTTTGCTTCACAGAGAGGCAACCTTGGGCTTGAGATCAAAACCAATCACAGTAACACTTAGGATTTGTAATAAGCCAGTACAGTGCTGAAATAATCGGGCAGCTATGCAAGTATGCAGTAGTATTTTCAGAAAAGAACACTACTCTGAGAAGTAGTCATCTGCTGTCTGGATGTGATACAAAGTTTCTGAGGATGATTCTTCGAGTGGCCTGTTTTGTGGACACAGAAAGTTGACAGTTGTACTTTGCTTCAGTGAGAATGAATCGAATCCAAAGAGCATCCAAGTGCTCAGTGCAGAGTAGGAAAATGAGAGTGAATCAATGTCAGACAGAACGTGCATCATGTGGCAGCATATGACCATGGCTTCTATAGGCACAGAGCTACAGGCTGCCAGGAAAAGCATCATAATAAATCAGATTGACACATGTATTTATTATGGGGAAAAAACAATCAGTATACTTTGTTTTAAAATTTCATTATCTGAGTCTACTCTCATTAAAAAAATTCTGAATCTGGACAAAGAGCAGAGGAAACTGCATAGGACTGTTTTGACTCCTACCTGTTACATTAAGGGCTTCCTGCTAGAGCTTTCTTTGTGGTTCATCCTGAGCCTTACATAGTCCTATCATAGAATCGTAGAATAGTTTGGGTTGGAAGGGACCTTTTAAGGTCACCTAGTCCAATGCCCCTGCAGTGAGCAGGGACATCTGCAACTAGATCAGGTTGCTCAGAGCCCCATTCAACCTGACCTTCAATGTTTCCAGGGATGGGGCATCTACCACCTCTCTGGGCAACCTCTTCCAGTGTTTCACCACACTCATTGGGAAAAATTTGTCTCTCATATCTAGTCTCGTATCTAGTCTTGTACTATCCATAGACATTTTACTGGTTTGCTTGAAGAAGTGCAGATATTCAAATCGCATGCTGCACTTCAAGAGAAAACATGCTTTATATATTGCATAATCTGAACCATAACAGTTTGTTCCAAGCCAATGAAAAGTTCAGAAGAAGCACACAGAGCAATGACATTTTGAGATTTATGAAGCTAAAGTTAGCTGCCACTGATGTGGAAAGACAAAAGCTATGAACAATTTTTCTATGACAAACTGCCCAATAAAATTTAGAAAATATTTATTGTTTGTCATTCATTGCTAAGGAATTTAACATTGACATTTCTACAGTAAATAAACCTATAATTTGAAACTGTTACATATCTAAAAGGAGTTTTTCATTGGACATATATTAGATATTACATTAAATGTCTGATGGCATCTCTTTTTGTAATTTCTGTATTGAGGTAATAATGGAGCACATTATAGGCTGTTTCTCTGGATTCTGTTTGGGTACATCTGTTAAATTCTAAACAATCATCCTGGTCCTGCTTATATATTTGCATCCACATATGTGGAATTCTCAGTCTTTATTCTTACTTGTGTCTCCAATTGGTGTAGAATTTGTGAAGAATTCTTATTAAGTCTGCAGTTATGTTTATACAGAATGTATCATGGATACAGAAGCACAACATCTCCTGGGAACTGATGATCTTAACAGGTTTTAAAACCCAGATTTTGTATATATTAAAAATGAAACCTATTTTATAACACATGCAATGAATCTACAAAGTGTGCTGGTTTTGTAAACCATATTACATAATAGAAATATTATGTAATTTTACCCTAGTAAAAAGTAGAAACAAGGAAATGTATTCATGTTCAGAAATTATAAGATATCCAAACAAAATAGACATTATGTCTTTGTTTAAGATTGAATACAAACCAAGATGATCACTAACCAATTTATCACTTTCCCTAGTCACTTTCGGTTATATTCAAATTTTTCTGAATTTTTTTTATATTCTAAAGTGAAAAGCCATTAAGACTGAGTTTGGCTTACTTAGCAAGGAAGAAATTTTCTTCATTTTGTCGTAAAGTAATCAACTTTCATTGTGTGCACACATAGCTGCAATAGCACAAAAGAATTTAATATTAACTTAAATAAACTTCAGGTGGAAGTTTTCCCTTATGTTCTTGTCAGTTACCCTGAATACCATAATGTATCTTCCAGTTTCCCAAAAGCAATAAATACAGTTGTTTTATTTGTATGAGGAACATTCAAAACAGTCTTAAAAGGGGAGAAGACAGATGTTGCTTTATAAAACATGTTGGCTTGTTTTGAGAACTGCTTTCAGAAATTAAGCTGATGAGGAAGAGATTCATAATATGCAATGAACGTTGCATGTAGGAGAATCTGATGGGAATGATGCCAAGAGGTTCCAGATTTCAGGTTTTTCAGAGAAAAAAATACATTTAATTTTAATAAATTATTAAGTTTATATTTGTCCAGATACAATTTCTACTTTTCTTATTCACAGTTAAACAGAAAATGTTTAACCTCTAACCAGATTAAAAATCAAGTGTAATTACAAATATGAAGTATGAAATACCATTAACAGTTCATAAAGTTACATTTTTGAAAAGAGGATTTTAAGATATTAATTATGTTGTCTTCCCAAGGAGCAGGTGGTTTGGATTCTACAGCCCAGATGGAAGATACAGATGGAAGGGTCTGGGACCCTGATACAAAATGAAGAGAGTGGCATTGGATAAGCTACCACAGAAGGTAATTGATGGAGAGCACTTCTAGCCTCGGTAAGCATGAGGCTAACATTGCCTTTCTCTTAGCACTTATAAGGAGATGAAATGTGGGAAGTCAGAGCCTGTGTAAGGCAAAACCAGACATTCCCAGGCAGTCTCATCTGGGAAACCACAGCGACAGAAAGGCATTAAGAAAGAGAAGGCTGTCTGATTAATGAGGAGAGAGGCAAAGAAAAGAAAAAAGCAAACAGCTGACAACTGAAATAGAAATCAGATAAAACAGTTCACAAGGAGAGCTCAAAGTACAATGGAAGTTGTGGTGAATGGCAAAATTACTTAGTGAAAAAGAAGTCCACTGCAATTTGTCCTTCTCCTGAGGAGAACTGGCAGGAAAAGGAGTCCTTTAACAAAAGACAGTAAGAACAGTCTCACTTGGATAGCTGACATGCACTGTAGGTCAAAGTAATATGATTTACAAACCTCAAAGGGATAATATTGACTTACAAAGCAGCAGGCTAAAGGTCACTTAATTAAATTAACAGGCCACTCAGGATTCAGAGGGAATTGGGAAACACAAAAAAAAACCTGGAGCATCCTCTTACCAATAGTAATTAAAATAAGTGAAAAACAGTTATCTTTTTCAGGAGGAAAAAAACCAGTTGCTTTCTCATTTTAACGTTTGTCCCTTTTTGATACAGAAGCATGATACGCCTCCTCTTTGTGTGACACATTGCCTCCCCAAATGTTTGTTTCCCGTTTTAGCCATTGCTGGATAAGTGCTTCAGCTAAATTCGATAGATACTTTTACATTAACGCCTGAGTTTGGATCAGGAGTGCACTTCTGAAAGCAATCCCATGCTGGGCCTCACATACCCTGCTTTGGTTCACATTGCAAAATTGTCTCGAAGCATGCTAACTGGATCCCTTTTGGATGAAACTAAGCGGGAAAATACATCCCAGGGGTTCATCTAATGAGCTCCAGCTGCTAACAAGCATCCAGGCTGTGGCACCGGACTAGCGGTGGTCTGCAGTGAAGCCCTTTGAAACGCATTTGGCATGGTCATTAGCCCTCAGCAACTAACTATTGTTCTGCACAAATCTGCTCCCACTGGGCTGCACTACTTGCTAGTATAGATACAGCCTTAGTGTGCACAGAGGCAGGCACATATAGTGCATAAATGTTAGTATTTTAAGTTTTATATCATGGGCACTGAAAGCAAATTAAAGGTCTTTGCTGAGCTAGAAGAAAAAAAATCAAATTAAGGCTATTTGGAACAGCTGACTTTAGACATCTCATTGGTTGAAAATAAGTCATATAGAGTGACTGAGACACATAGATAAATAACTGAACATGAACAAATATTTATTTTCTGTAAACATTTTTAAACCTGATATGTGAATAGATTATTAAGTGATTTTTAACTTCATTATATTTCACACTGTATTTGCTTGAGCTTACTGTTGCCATAATATTTAACCAGATATTTTAAAAGGAATTGACTGACAGCAAGGCAATAGTGAGGCAAAACAAAGGAAGGAAGAATGATACATGTTCAAGTTAAAGGTTTGTTGGCTGCTCTGTCCACATGCTTTTACTTGCACTAGATTTTTCATTCACGCAAATATTAAAAACTGTCAGGGCTTATTCTGACAGATGGAGTCTTTCTCTCTTTTAAGCACCAAGGCAATCCTTGCATCAGTTATTGTATCTCTTGTACTGTTGTGAGAAGCACTCAAAGCAAACTTGTGTCTGGGTGAACACAATAATGAAGAACTATCTTTCTAGCATTTTCCATGTATTTGATTCATATCTCCAATCAAGAAACACTCACTGCTGTTACAAAGAAGTGCTCCATGTTTGTCAGTCTTATCTTTGGACTTTCTTGTGACAGATGAAAGGTTGGAAAAGACCACAGAGTTTGAAATGTCAGCGTCTCTTTTTTGCAGGGGGTGAACCTGACTTCCTACTTCAGGAAAGCAGTGGTTCTTCGTGGATCATGCTAAGGGAGCATGATTTGTCAAAGCTCCTGGGGCACATTCATATCTATGTCTTGCTTGGCATATGCCCGCTGTGGTGAAAAGGTTTCCTAAAGACCATAGAAATGCTGTTATTAGAGCTCCACAATTCCTCCTCCACACATGCACAGGGTCTTTAACCAAGAATCAGGGCAATGACCATGAAATCAATATACTACAATGATCTCTGCATTGGGTAGCGCTAATCTGTGCTTTGTGGACTTCAGTAGTCCTAGGAAGCACACATACGTGTTAATAAAATAGTTTGAATCAAAAGGGTCCTTCTGTAGTGACTTGTGTGATCATCCCTATTTACTGGGCTTTGGTTCCTAGAATTTGTAGCCAAAACAGAGGCTATAATTCTGCAAATTAAAAGTTGACTAATCAGGATGTAATTCATATTAGCTTTACCGAATGCAAATAGAAGTGTATTAAAGTATCACAGCAAAGAACAGAATACAAGTATTTTGTAACACTGTGATGGCACAACTAGACACGTGGTACAAGGGCTTTACTTAAGAATGTGAGTAATGTGATCACCACAGGAGTTAAACAAGGAGCTGAAATGTGGATATTTCCACCTATACCTATACCTATACCTATACCTATACCTATACCTATACCTATACCTATACCTGTATCTATACCTGTATCTATACCTGTATCTATCTATATCTATATCTATATGTATATCTATATGTATATCTATATCTATATCTATATCATCTGTATCATCTATATCTATATCTATATCTATATCTATATCTATATCTATCTGTATCTAGCTATCATCTATAGCTATATCATCTATATTTATACCTATGCCTATGCTTATATCTATTTCAGCACCTATATGTAAATGAAAATACATATTTGGTATGGAAGTAAGAGGTGTTTCCATTTACGACAGGAGCTGAAATACACACAGCTGTTCTTCATCCAATCCTCAGCATCTCATATTTCACATAAGAGCTCTTTTCCTATTGATCTTCACTGCCTCTTAATGCAGACACAGTCCTAATGGACTTATTCTTTGCCTTGCTTTTCTTATTCTTTGAGTGGTGTAGATACCAGAAGAAGCTATTAAATTTCACATAACTAGTTTTTTTCAGTAAGTTTTTGGTAATCACAGTTCCATTATTTCTTCTTCAGCAACCACTCATAGAACAGAAATGAATATTAAAAAAAAAGATAAAAAAAGAGAAACTAAGTGGACAGTTGCCTAACATCGTATTGGGAGCAATACACTAGAGCAAGCATTTAAACAGTTAATATTAATTTTATCAGGAATTTTTCTTCAATGTCACTTGAGGACCAGAAAGGTGAATTTGACTTCATTGTTAGAATTAGCTACATTATGAAAGTTAATTGCAAATAACCTTTCAAAATGTTTGCCAAGAATCCCCAAGTCTGCTGTAATTGAAAGCCTGGATAGAGATATATTGAAAATGCAAACAGGTTTATGCCTAGATAAATTTCCTCAGGGAAAAAATTAAGGAAGTAAAGGTCTTCTAATAGGAATATCAATTATTTCATAGTGGTACCACCAATAAGAAGGCCTAGTTAAATACAGATGGCACAGAGGGAACAGAGGGAATGAGATTTACTTAAGTATATGGAAATTTGGGTGTTTAGGCTGATATTCATGAAGGGATGATGGTACGATTAATCCCAGCTATGCAAGTGGGTTTTCCGGTGCTGAATTTGACCCTTGTATTTTCAGTGCTTTGCACAGGGGAGAGAGAGGAAAGGCATTTGTAGCTTCTAATGCATTGACTCCTGGGATCCTTCAGCTCACTGGTAAGACATGCCAGAAATGAGATGTGTTGTAAAAGTCTACATGAACTCAGGTTTCTGTTGCTGGCCTGCAGTTCAGTACCTTGTAAATTCTTATGAATTCAGAGCATGAAGCCACTTCCTGCACTGAGATTTTTTCTTGTATTGTTTCTGTAACTTGATGAAGATGGTGAGGTGAATAGAAGCTGAAGTACTCCTGGGGTCTGATCAGACACCCAGTTCTCCCCTGCATGCCTCTGCACATGAGCTCAGGATTGATATTAACCTATGGATGCTGCCTCTCACATGCCCAGGGACTCAGTCTGAAATGGGAAGCACCTTGCCCAGTTCCCATGTTACCTCCCGATTGGGAAACTCTTTTTGACTTGGGGAGATGTAGACTGAGGAAGGTGTAGAAGCTGGGTTTTCTAACTGCTTCAACAGTAGAGTACAAAACAAAAATTGAGTAGGAAATATCACCACTTCTGGTAAACTTGATAGCAACTGAGTCAGGAGTGATTTGTGGATACAACCAATGCATTCCTCTAGAGCTGATGACTGTTAACCTTAGGGAAGAGGTAGACATGGAGCAGAGATTCATTAAGCTCCTCTCACCTAATATAAGCTAGTTGTGTTGGATATTTCCTCTGTTGGTGAGAGGGAAGAGAGGCACATCCAGGTACCTTATCATCCAAGACAGGAGTGGTGAATTAACCTCCAGAGATTCATAATCTTTTACAAAAGTTATGGAGGGAAACAAGGTCCCAACATTTAAGTGAGTGAAATTAAATGAGATGAATCACAGTCTGAATTAGTCATGAAAGGAAAGATAAGGATGCTATTAAACAGGTCCAAAGATACAACGCTTATGTATTATAGAAAGCTGCTGCCTAAGACCTTGGTTTCTCAGAGCATTGCTTCTCTTTCTTGCCTAGACCCAGTTTGAATATAAACTCCTCCTGTCTCCTCACAATAATGTCTCAACAGTTTCTTGTTGCTCGTAGGGCTTCACATCCATACTCTGTTTTAGAATGCACCACCAGTACTTCTGACTAGTACGGGGATGACATGCTTCTGAAATCCCTTACTAAAACTATTTAATTTTTTTTTTCTGGAAAGCATTGCATGTGCCTAAATTGTCTGCTGTATGTTTTTCTAGGCTGCAGTCAGTACACCAAAGTCCACTGAACAGTGGGTGGTGCTGCTGCTAATGGAAGAATCACAGAATCACAGAATCACTAA
>NW_010528393.1:0-3566 GCF_000687285.1 Phaethon lepturus | reverse complement strand
CTGCCTGTGCATTTCCTTCTTGCTCTTGAGTCAGGTCTCCACTTGGCCGTGCTTGTCTCTTGCCTTCCTTTCCTAATTTCTTACACCTGGGGATCAAGAGCTCTTGTGCTCTGTGGCAAACATCTGCCAGCTCTGTTCTGCTCCCTTGTCCCTGAGGGCAGTTTCCCAGGGGGTTCTATTGACTACCTCCCTGAAGAGCTGGGTTTGCTTTCCTAAAGTTCAGGGTCCTGACTTTACTCTTCAGCTGATCCATATCCCTCAGGGCTGTGAACTCCACCAGTGCATGATTGCTGCAGCCCATCCTGCTTCCAATCTTGATGTCGCCAATTACTTCACCTGCGTTGGTGACCAACAGGTCCAGTATGGCACCCCCTCTGGTAGGGCTGTCTATTACCTCGCACAGGAGGTTATCCTCCATGCACTCCAGGAGTCTCCTGGATTGCTTACAGGTCACTGTGCTACTTTTCCAGCAGATGTTGGGGTGGTTGAAATCCCCCAGCAGGACAAGAGCCTGCGAGCATGATGCCTTCTGTAGCTGGAGTGAGAAGGCTTCATCAATAGAGTCCCCTTGATTGTGTGGCCTTTAGTAGGTTCCCTTTGTTGCCTCGGTCCCTGATTCTTACCCATAAGCTTTCGACCTGCTCGTGGCTATTCCTTAGAGATAGCTCTTCACACTCTATCCTCCTCTTTGGGGGAACTTTGCACAGTAACCCTGTAAGTACAAGTTCCTTTGTCCTCCAGAGGTGGACATAGGCCATGCCTTGGCTCGTAATTAAGGCCTTGCTCTCCAGTAGGTCTGGTGTAGCCTCAACTCAAAACCTAGCCTTCTCCACTGAGTGTAGTTCCATGGTCTGTTGGACAATTATGGCTTCATTCTAACAGTTAATCAAAGTCTATCCTCAAATTAATGAGTTTGTTTCTTTTCTTTCTACTTCCCATGCCCTCCCAGTCTTTCTGTACTGTTCAATCAAAGTGATTTAGAGAAGGTGATCACCAAGAATAATGCCAGTGAAAAGGCACAGAGACCAGTTACAGTACAGAAGGGACAACATTTATTTGTGTTTTCTAACTCCTGCTGGCATGATCCTGTCCCTTCTATTGAGCTGTCTTGCATGTGCCTTACCTCTTCCAACCCTTATGAGTCACTTCAGTTACCTAAGCAAGTAGAAAATTATCTAATTTCTAAAAATTGTTATTTTCCTCCCCTCATTTCCTGTTGAGTTGAATGAGCTGAATTGTACCCCACAAACCAGTGCTGGAATGGGGAAAACTACAGGGCTGCATATCTGGGGCAGTGGGATGGGAGCAGAGAAAGAGAGGCATCCCTGTTGGTAGCAGCAAGCTACTTAGGTGGGCACAGTCAACTTGACTACAAGGATGTTTTTACACATTAAACTAATATGATTGAAAAAAAGAAAAAAAAAAAACCCAAACTTAGTTTTTCTCCTCCCAGAGCCACCTTGGTGCACCTAAACATGTGTGTTAACACATGAGAAGGGTCAAGGACACAGCCAGAAGTCCCTAGCAGACTCAGATGAGCAGAAGCTGACATACAGTAGCCATACAAGCTGCTAAGATTCCTTCAAAGTGTGAGGTCTAGCATTTTTGTCCAGACCTACTCTGAATTTGTTCTTGATCAGCCTTGTGTAAGGATTGCTTTTCCTGGAAGATCCTCATGTGAAAAGAGACGAGACAAATATTAAAACCACTGTGATTTTCTTCTCCCTCAGTATATGTTTCATTAGGCTTTCATTCAGTTAATTAATCCTCCTAATTGTTTTTAGTCCTTAAAGAGTTACACAGTACAGCACAGCTATGTAGAGCCTTTCCTTTCTTCTCTGGAGCTCTGGTGACAACTTCAGTCTCAATTCTTCTATTGTCTGCTATCTTCAAATCTACCCCAAAGTGTACTTGGGCTGAGCCCTTTCTCATGCTACAAAATATGTTTGCCCTATAAGACCAGAGAGCTGGTAGAAGGATTACACCTCGCGAAGCTCAGTCTCTTCCAACTATCACCTTGGGAGAGCTGCAGATTTGTCCTTCCCTTGACCCAGAGCCATGTGCCATCTGGCTTGTTGTATTTTACTCATGACACATTCCCTCTAACAATCTCTTCTTCCCCTTTGGAGAATTAGGTTTGCTCCTGGAAAGTGGGAATAAAGCATTTCAACCACACTAGGGCATGCACAAAAAATGATGAGGAGACCTGTTGAGCAGATCAGAGCAGATAGTGCATTGACCTGTCATAGAGTTCAGGTGTAATATTTTTCTTGCTGTTTTGAGCTTGCATCCTATCCTCACCCAAATTACACTGGAAATTTTTTTTTTAGCTGAAATCTAGCTGCCTGTAGTGGACACCAGCAGGTGATTTGTTTCAATGCCAAAAGGAAGGATTTTGGCTAAAGCTGTGATGTAATTGCTACTATAATTGACCCCATGCTGGAAAGCCAAGAAACCTGTCCCACAGAAGCATCTGTAGCTTCTGTGCTCCAGGTTGCTGCTTTCAAGCCCAACTTGACATATAGTCGACTCCCAGGGTATAAATGAGATACGCTTCTGTCCTTGCTTCCCCAAAAGAAGAGTAGCAGAAATTCTATGGCAGTGCATAAAGCATTGGGACTTGCATAAAAAACCATGAATGCAGCAAGTTATAATTATGAAATTCTGAGGCAGAACAAGAGCCCAGATTAACTTTAGTCTTCTCTGGAGACTTTTAATTACTAAAACCAGTGGGAAATGTGGAATAACATGAAAAAAAAAATCCTCAAGTCTAAAATGGACATATAAGGGTATTAGTAAGAGAATTTACAATGCAGAAGAGATGAGATGTAGAATGGTATTGCCATCTGCAGTCATTAGAGTACAGATTTGTTCTTGCTTGCTTTCACTGTTAGCCTGAGTGATCACATGAATATTTGCTTCTCAGTTAAGTAAACTAGCTAATTGCCATACTAAAATGTCTGTTTCTCTGAAAAGGACAATTGGAAAGGACTCCTTCTTGAGTGAGAGTAGGAAATTCATAAGTTGTACTCTTTAAATTTCCTATGAATTTAAATTCTCCAAAGCCTGAAAATAAAATTCTTTGCCAACACTCTGAAGTCTAGTGAGTCCTTGGATGCTTGTGCAACTACAGTGTCACTAACAGAGTGAAGATATTGTTCCTGCTTTGCTATCCATTTTTGGTGTCTTGTTAGAGAAGTCCCGTATCGTCTGTAATTATGGATGTTAACATTAAATCAAGAAAACATAGTTAAAAGTTGTTATTTTTTTTCTCTCTGATGACACTGGTGAATAATTTTTTTGGAATAAAGGGTCAGTCTTGTGACTCAGGAGTGCATTAGAAGAAAAAATATTGTATGCATAAGGTAAAGCATTTATTATTATCATCACTATTATATAAATTCCCTGGATTTTCAACCACAAATATCAGAGTAGTAGTTAAATGATGACATGATTTTCTCAATGCTTAGGGACATAGATAAAATAAGAATATCACTGCCATTCAAACTTGTTTCAAACAATCAAAATACGCCTTCATGGCTCTCTGACACAATTTTTTTTTTTTT
>NW_010528392.1:26268-29412 GCF_000687285.1 Phaethon lepturus | reverse complement strand
CGGAGGAGAGGGGCAAGCGTGCCTACAGTTTGGTGTTCCCTGAGCTCCTTCCAGCTGGGCGGCCGCAGGGCGCGGCGCAGAGCTCCCTCTGCGGTGGGGCAGGGCAGGGTCACCGTCTTCACTGCACAGCTGCGTGCCCTGGGGCCCGGAGGGATAGTGTGGTTTTGCCCACATTCACGTTAGTGGTACACAAGCTCCCAGGCCCCCCTCTAACCACTAGACAATGCTTCCTGCCTCGTTATGTTATTGATATTAATTCAGAATAATTCTGCAGGCGGGGAGGGCCCAATGGTGAGTGCAGCGGGGGGAGGCGACCAATGAGTACCAAGCATCTTTCAGAACTGATGCCCCTTTGCATCTCAACCCTTTGCTCTTCAGCTCCTGCCGCTCCAGAGACCTTTCTAACTCCTCCCTCAACCACACCCCAGCAAAACCCGGCAGGGGTAGATAGGGGTGAATGGGGAGGGGACACATGAGGCAGTCCACATTTCTGTACATCAAGTCAGAGGGCTGTACAGACGGAGCCTGCGAGACAACCTCCCTGCAATCCCATCACCTGAGAGAGAACCTGGCCGTCATGGACAGGTAAAATGAGTGCCTCCAGTTTCTTGCTCATATAAGAAACAAGGGTCTTTCTCTTGGAATTAACCTGCTCTTCATTGGTGCTCACCATCCCTTTCCCTTTCTCCATCTGACTCGGTGATCCTACTCCCTTGCCCTGCCCTACTCTTGCACCTTGCATCTCTGTGTCTCTGTCATCCTTTCTCTTTGACTCTCTGACACCCTGTGCTCTTTTCCCTTTCTGTCATTTCTCTTTCCTGTGACTATTTTCTGTTCCTTTTCATTCTTTTTCTTTTCTAGAAACAAAAAAAAAAAGACAGAAAGGTGAATATTCAGATGCTATCCTCCGCTTAAGCATCTTGGTGCCTGCCCACTCTTCCCTCATCCACCTATTCTTTCTCTTGCACCAGATTTCTGTCTTACTCTGTTTCTGCTGCTGGCACCCTTGTGCTTGTAAGCACAGCCCCTTCCAGCATCGGATTCCTCTACATGCACTACAATTACTCTGCCAGCTAATTATCATTAATCACTCTCCACAATTGCATGCCGCTCACACACTCTGATTTGAGGATTGGTTTCGTGAATCTTTACTTGAGGAGAAGGTCTCTGTTCAGTCTACTTCTTCAGTGCCCGGATATATCACAGCTCCTGTGTTGCTGCTGCTTTCCCTTGAGCTATCCTATAGGTATAGGAATTGCACATGTATCCAGAACTTTGTACCTAACCGCAAATTTGCTCAGTTGCTCCCTGCAACATCTGCTCATTCATTCATTATTTTTCTTGTACCAGTCACATTCTGAAATCCTCCCCACCAAAAAAAGAAAAAGCAAAAAAACCCTGAGACAGTGAACTCCAGAGAGAAGGGAAAACAGGAACTGATTTTAATGAACATTTCTAGTTGAACAAATGGCTTCTGTGATTCAAAATTTTCTTTGCTTTGTTCTGACACTGAAAAATATCCCAAGTGACCATCATTTTATTTTTCTGGGTTTTGGGTTCATTTCTTCCCCCTTATTTGCATCTACATGCTGCTCCGCAGGGGAAAAAACATTGAATAGAGACAAATGGGAAGAAGTGAGAAAAGGGAGAGTTAGAAGAAGAATCAGAAACATTTTGAAGGCAAATGGTTTTGCCCAAAACATCACAAAAAGAGAGAAAAGGGAAAGCCTGTTGTCCATAAACTTTTTGTGTATTGAAAAGCATTTTTCCATGTGGGTTTTGATGAAACATCAACATAATTGTCGTCGTTTTTCATCTGGCTTATATAGTTCTTCAACAAGTGATTGAATTTTTCACAATTCCTCTTCTCTGTGTTCTGCTGTTGTGGCACACCTCAGGCAAGAGCTTTTCAACCCTCTGGTCTATCATACCTGCTCATTTCCCGTGTGATTGTCTGGGCTATCCTCTCTGGACAACCTGAGGATCCGTCACATGTGGAAGGGATGTTTCCTCTCCAGCACCTCTGTTACAGGGGAGACTCTTCCCCATATCCCTGCAATAACACACATCTAAGAGGGAGAAGCCTGAGGTGAACCACTGTTTGACAGTTTTGTGAGGGGACCAACACGTGTGTGTCAGGGAATATACACACATGTTCATACGTGTTTGTACAAAGGCAGAGAAACAGGGTGAATCTGAGGTGGTAGGAAGTGGCACAGCTCTAAGTGTGAGAAATAAATCAAAACTGATAATGAAGAACATACAGTGCAAGAGAAAAGTGGGTAGGGGAAACACACACCCAACGTGAACTGCCAGATAAGGGGGTGATGAAATGCAGTGGGATCTGTTTGTGCTCTACTCCTGACGCAACCTGCAAGCCCAGCAGAGCAGGACTGGGACAGTGCTTACAGGACAGACCTCCAAGAACTGCCCGAGGCTGTTGTTGGGCTGAATAAAATGCTTAGTAATGCTAGTAAGATGCTTTGCCCTCTGAGCGTGTGCAGGACTTTGCAGAGCCTTGTCTTCTCTATGGACTTTCTCTTAGCAGGAGACATGCCACAACTCCCATGTGATCTACTTCTCTAGGAGCATGTGTATATGAAGAGGGGCACAACTGAGTATGTGTGTGCTTGCTCTTTCTGTGTGAGCCGGACAGGTATTTTTGCACCGCAGGCTGAGGGTGACATGGCAGGAAAGAGGATGTGTGCAAGTGGCTTGCCTATCTGTGAGACAATCAGGGTAGCAGGTGTGCTTGAGGGAAGCATGTGCCTCTCTGGCGACGTGGTGTGAGGTGCAGCAGGGAGTGCTGCAGGAGAGCAAATCACAGTGCACTAGGTAACAAAAGGCAAGAGGATGTGCATGGCTGTATGAATGAGCACCTGTGGTGCAATGGCCATGTGTGAGGGTGCACAATAGAGAGGAGCTCCTGGAGGAGCAGAGGGGATGCTCTGTTACCTAAAGATTAAGTGTTCTGCAGTGCTCAGGCTTTATGGTGACGTTGGCAGACAGGCGAAGGGTGTTTGTATAAGAAACTTTTCCTTGCTTAGACTTTCAGATTTAAATCTGATTTAAGTTCCTAACAAACCCGAATTCCCCTTTCCTATGCCTCTCTGGAGACCCCCCAGAAAACCCAGCTCGGTATCA
>NW_010528392.1:1342-26237 GCF_000687285.1 Phaethon lepturus | reverse complement strand
TAAATGTGCCCCCACGCCCCGCCTGAACCCCAGCCTGTCAGAGGGAAAAGATGACAAAGGACATCATTATTTTTAACCCATTCACTTCTGTTTTGCATTGCTGTGGGGGAGGTATCTCACCTCAATGAGCACAGCTGTTCTCAGTTGCCTATGTACCTCCACTTGGCAGTAAGGCTGTTAGATACACTCTTGACTACCTTACCCTCGCTGTGCCTCTCCCCAGCAGAATCCCTGGGCATGGGAGCAAGCCCCTGCCAATCTCGATGTTTGTCTAATGTGGGAATGGTACTTGTGTCTGTAGAGGTGTCAGCAAGCCTACCGCATCACGTATTCTGTTATCTAGTGTATGGCACCTCACCCAAGCCCCTAGTCCTGTGCACTTTCAACCATGCTCTTCTTTTGGGCAATGCTAGGCTCTAATTTGATCCATCACTTGCCCCAGTGGCTTTTCAGTGTTTTGTACAGCAGAAATAATATTTCTTGATGACTGAACTCCAGACCCTCTCATCTTCCCAGGTCTTCTCAGACACCTTCATCCTTCTCCCTCATTGGTGTCCATCTTTTGGATATTTGCAGATATTTTTGCACTCTACCCAGCCATAGTTGCTGTCTGACTAATCACTACTAATTCACTTACTGTTTCCACTCACAAGGTCACCTGCTTCATCCCACAGTCACGTCTGCACCCTTTCCCTAACACATTGCATGCAAATTACTGATGCTTTTCTTGTACTGAGAGGCCTGGGCACGAGAAGGATATTTTTGCTTCCGAGCCCACAACAAAGACATGGCCAACTGCTGGCTCCAGGGTGGGGCTAATGTAAATCCTCTCTTGTCTTCTACAGCCTCCTGATGAAAAGGAAACTCTTCCTCTATAACTTTAAGAACCTGCGCTGGGCCAAGGGCCGGCGTGAAACCTACCTCTGCTATGTTGTGAAGCGCCGTGACAGTGCCACATCATGCTCTCTGGACTTCGGATACCTGCGTAATAAGGTACGGGGAATACCTTGGTATCCTCTTCTTATATCCATGCTGAGGTGCATGCAGCTCCAGTTGGCCTGGGCCAGCCAGGAAAGGAGGGCTGCAACAGTGACGCAGGCACTGGCACACCTGTAGACAAGCATGGACACCGCGCTGGTACATACTGTTTGGGGGATGCAGCCTCCAGGTAAACCTGTACTTTATGCTACCCCTAAGTGTGTTACCAGCAACACATCCATACTCCCTGCTGCTTCACCAGTCTACCTACTTTTCTACTTAACTCCCACCCATTCCTCTTGTTGTACGTCCCTACACACCAGTGCATTCCTGTGCTTTTCTAGCCAGTCTTCCACTTGTGTAGCACTGTGCCTTCTTCCTCTGTACACTAAGCCTAGGACCTAGCCCCCACCTTGTTTCTCCTCCCCTCACACCCCATCCAGCTCACGCCTCACCCCTCTTACACCCTGCTCCCCCCTTCCCGCCTCACGCCTTGCCCCTCTCCCTCTTTTCATGAAGATGGGCTGCCACGTGGAGGTGCTCTTCCTGCGCTACATCTCAGCCTGGGACCTGGACCCAGGCCGCTGCTACCGTATCACCTGGTTCACCTCCTGGAGCCCCTGTTACGACTGTGCCCGACACGTGGCCGACTTCCTGCGTGCCTACCCCAACCTGACCCTCCGCATCTTCACAGCACGCCTCTACTTCTGTGAGGACCGCAAAGCAGAGCCTGAGGGGCTGAGGCGCCTGCACAGGGCAGGGGCCCAAATTGCCATCATGACCTTCAAAGGTGAGATGTGCTGGGCGGGGGGGGGTGGGGGGTGAGGGTGACACAGCACTGTGGGAGGAGTTAGGACAAGGAGCCAGAAAAGGTGATGGCAGGACTTGATTTACAGTTGGACTTGATGATCTTAGCGGTTTTTTCCAACTTTAATGATTCTATGATTCCATGATATTATGATTTAGTGATCCTAGGAGAGGTCAGTGTCCTCTCTGGGGCAGTCCTGAGCGCTCTTTAACTCCCCTCTGGCTTGCACAGATTACTTCTACTGCTGGAACACATTTGTGGAGAACAGGGAAAAGACGTTCAAAGCCTGGGAAGGGCTGCATGAAAACTCTGTCCATCTGTCCAGGAAACTTCGACGGATCCTCCTGGTGAGGGCCAGTTCTCCTTCCAGTGCCTCTTCCCCTCAGCTTCTTCCTCTCTTTCTCACTATAATTCCTCTCTGCTTTTGCTGCCCATGTCTGCCTTCTGCCATTTCATTCATTCCTGTGTCTTCACTTTCCATGTCCCTCATTCCTCTCCCCCCAACTTCCTTCATATCTCCCTCTCCTCATTCTCTTCCCTTTCTCCCACCTCTCATCTGATCTCCTACCATTCCTAACTCCTTTCCCAACTTCATAGGGAACCTATGCTCACTTGACAACTAACCTACCATTTATGTTTTGTCCTGCAGCCACTGTACGAAGTGGATGATTTACGAGATGCCTTTAAAACTCTGGGACTTTGAAGTGAAAGTCATCAATGAACAGAAGACTTCACAAACACTTGTTTTTTGATTTTCAACTCTCTCCTTTACAACAGGTCTTTCTCTTCCTCCCTCTTTACATCTCTCTTCCAGCCCTGTGTCTAGAGATAAGACTATCCTTACTTTTTCTTTTCCAAGGAGATTTAGGCTGATCTTCTGAACACACATTCCCCAGACTCACACCTCATCCATTTCTAGATGGGAATAGCCAGAACTGCAGTGACATTACCAGAGAGTGATTTACCCTCCCTGCATCCCTGCAGAACCAATTCAGGTGGTCCAATAAATGGAGTTCTGGGTTTAGCCTTGTCCAAGTGGGAGCAGACAGCCTGCAAAGCTGTTTGTGCAACTGTGTTCTTGCTGGCACCGCACTGACCTGCATATTCACAAGGGCTTTAGGGAGCACATCTCTTGGCTCTACACTGAGCTGCTCTGTGTTTTCCCCTGTGAAATGGTTTATTTTCTGGATGTGGGTAGGAAGGTGAAAATCATCACCATTTCAGTGGTATAGCCTATGTCCAAACAGCAAAATTGGCCAGTTATTGGAAAGCTCAACTGAGAGTATTGAAGTGAATCCTGGACAGCCCAGGTAACTTAGCTTGAAAAGCTCACTTGAAGCCAACAGGTCTTCTAAGTGGATTGTGTGCAGGCCCAGACAGTGTAGTGCCTTTTGCCCAGAAAGAAGGGAGCTTCCATAGCTGTGGGTCCAGGTTTTGTGCCCTAGAAGAGTTTGAAACTAGACAATAAAAGCTTAAAATGAAAGCAGAAGTTGCTGGCCAACATTTTCAAGTGTGAGCTGCAATTCTGGGTGTCTAGCAAGAGATTTTCCATGCAGAAATAGGAAGTCCACTCAACTCCTATTAACTACGTTGAGAGCCATGGCAGCCCAGGGTCAGTACTGATCCATGTGTGGACCTCCCACCCAGACAGGAAAGGAGCCACCAAGGCACTTCACCTCTGCAATGTTTTTCAAGCATATATCTACTAGAAAACACACTTAATTTCCACATTGTATTGTCCCTCAGACCTAATTTCTCCTTCCTGTGGTTTGAGGCTGTGGTATTTTAGATTGTATTTTGGCACCCGCATCAGTCACCATGTGTTTCTTCACGTAGCTCAGGGAGGAGCACCACAGATGTCACTCCTGGAGTACTCTTCATCCACTGAGCATTTCCTCCTAGATCAGACCTGCAATATTCTCCCTCCCTAGCCAACTGTCCTCTCCCGGAAACACCTTAACAGTCCCACAGTCTTCTGGGTTTTGATGCCTTTTACTGCCCATAATATGACCAGCTACAGATAGTTGGTGACTGGACTGAGAGCTGATCAGAAAAAAACACCTCTGATGATAGGCCAGCCACAGGAGGACAGCAGAGAGCCCTGCTCCCACTGCCACCTCCTGCTAGGAGAGGTGACAACTGGCTGCATCACAAGCTTCCTGCAACTTCAGGCTCCTGAGGCACTCTCAGCTTGAGGAATTTCAAGCAGGAATAGCAATGAGAGTTCTGTGCAAAGCATTAATTTGCAAGCATGGTGTTGTATATTTGTTTGATATGTTGGATATTATTTATATAAATAAAGGTCTTACAAGTGAGCATCTGGTTTTGTCATCACTTTGGTACCGTGTCGGTGAGGGAAGTAAAAGTTGACACAAAAGATTGACATCTTATCTACCCCTTCTGATTTCTGGAGAGACAAACTCTCTTTATCCTTTTCACTTGTAACTTTGAAGTTGTTGACAGTGTCACCCAGCAGATCAGAGAATCAGAGAACCGTTTGGGTTGGAAGGGACCTTTAAAGGTCATCTAGTCCAAACACCCTGCAATGAGCAGGGACATCTTCAACTAGATCAGGTTGCTCAGAGCCCCGTCCAACCCGACCTGGAATGTTTCCAGGGATGGGGCACCTACCACCTCTCTGGGCAACCTGTGCCAGTGGTTCACCACCCTCATTGTGAAAAATTTCGTCCTTGTTTCTAGTCGAAATCTGCCCTCTTTTAGTTTAAAACCATTACCCCTTGTCCTATTGCAACAGGCCCTGCTAAAAAGTCTGTCCCCAGCTTTCTTAGAAGCCTTTAAGTACTTCCTTTAAGTACTGGAAAGCTGCAATAAGGTGTCCCCTGAGCCTTCTCTTCTCCAGGCCGAACAACATCAACTCTCTCAGCCTGTCCTCACAGGAGAGGTGTTCCAACCCTCTGATCATTTTTGTGGCCCTCCACTGGACCCACTCCAACAGGTCCATGTCTTTCCTGTGCTGAGGGCTCCAGAGCTGGATGCAGGACTCCATGTGGGGTCTCAGCAGAGTGGAGTAGAGGGGCAGAGTCACCTCCCTTGACCTGCTGGCCACGCTGCTTTGGATGCAGCCCAGGATACGGGTGGTCTTCTGGGCTGCGAACGCACATTGCCAGCTTGTGTCCAGCTCTTCATCCACCAGTAGCCCCAAGTCCTCTCTGCAGGGCTGCTCTCAATCCCTTCATCCTCCAGCGTATACTGATACTGGGGGTTGCCACGACCCAGGTGCAGGACTCTGCACTTGGTGTTGTTGAACCTCATGAGGTTCACACGGGCCCACTTCTTGAGCTTGTCCAGGTCCCTCTGGATGGCATCCTGTCTCTCAGGCATGTCAACCACACCACTCAGCTTGGTTTCACCTGCAAACTTGCTGAGAGTGCACTTGATCCCACTGTCTATGTCACTGATGAAGGTATTAAGCAGTACTGGTCCTGATATGGACCCCTGAGGGACACCACCTGTCACCAATCTCCATCTGGACATTGAGCCGTTGACCACTACCCTTTGGATGAGACCAACCCACCAATTCCTCATTCACCAAACAGTCCACCCCTCAAATCCATATCTCTCCAATTTAAAGAGAAGGATGTTGTGGGGGACTGTGTCAAAGGCCTTACAGAATTCCAGACAGACAACACCAGTAGCTCTTCCCTTGTCCACTAATGTAGCCACTCCACCACAGAAGGCCACTAGGTTGGTCAGGCAGGACTTGCCCTTGGTGAAGCCATGCTGGCTGTCTCGAATCACCTCCCTGTCCTCCATGTGCCTTAGCATAGCTTCTAGGAGGGTCTGTTCCATGATCTTCCCAGGCACAGACCTGAGGCTGACAGGTCAGTAGTTCCTTTCAATCCTTTTTAAAAATGAGTGCAATGTTTCCCTTTTTCCAGTCTCTAGGGACCTCAGCTGACTGCCATGACTTTTCAAGTATCATGGAGAGTGGCTTGCCAACTACATCAGCCAATTCCTGCAGGGCTCTGGCATGCATCTCATCAGGTCCCATAAACTTGTGTATGTTCAGGTTCCTCGGGTGGTCTCGAACCTGATCTTCTCTTACAGTGGGAGGGACTTTGCTCCTCCAGTCGCTGTCTTGCAGTCCATTCCTTCGAGAGGTGTGGGAAGAGAGATGGCCAGTGAAGACTGAGGCAAGGAAATTGTTGAGTACCTCAGCCTTCTCCTCAATCATTGTTACCAGCCTGCCAGTCTTCCTCATCAATGGGTGTATGCTTTCTTTGACCTTCCTTTTTTTGGCTGACATACCTGTAGAAGCCCTTATTATTCTCTGCATCCCTTGCCAAGTTCAGCTCCAGCTGTGCCTTGGCCCTCCTGACCTCATCCCTACACAACTGGGCAGCATCCCCATACTCTTCCCAGGATACCTGTGCCTTCTTCCACTGCCTGTGCATTTCCTTCTTGCCCTTTAGTTTCACCAGCAGGTCTCGATTCAGCCATGCTGACCTCTTGCCTTCCTTTCCTGATTTCCTGCACCTAGGGATCAAGAGCTCTTGTGCTCTATGGAAAGCATCCTTAAAGATCTGCCAGGTTTGTTCTGCTCCCTTGTCCCTGAGGGCAGTTTCCCAGGGGATCCTATTGACTAACTCCTTGAAGAGCTGCAAGTTTTCTTTCCTAAAATTCAGGGTTCTGACTTTCCTCTTCACCTGCCCCATATCCCTCAGGGCTGCTAACACCACCACTGCATGATCACTGCAGGCCAGGCTGCTTCCAATCTTGATGTCACCAATTAGCTCACATGTGTTGGTGACCAACAGGTCCAGTATGGCATCCCCTCTGGTAGGGCTGTCTATTACCTGGCATAGGATCAATGTGGATAAAGTGTTCAGGCAAAAAGTACTTTGGAAATACTACCAAAAATCTGTGATGTAAATGCTAAAGTTGTTCAAGGTGCTTTCTTCGTTGATTGCAATCCTGTTGTCCCCATTAATGACTCGTAAATGACGAAAGTGGACACAGAAGTGCTGACTCAACATACTTCACAAAACAAGAAGAGAAGCAGAGATGAAAAAGGATCTCTGTCTCCCAGCTTTTGCTATTGGCCTGCACAAACTCTTGCCCTTCTCAGTAAAGTTGTTGGAGAACTAATAGCTAATAACTTTTTCTAAAAAAGCAGTTGAGACACTGGCTTTTGCTTAAATGGTGTCAAACACTGAGTTGAAGATATTTGTTGAAACATGACAGTCGGTGACATTATACAACAGGAGAATAAATGCAATGAGTAAATGCAAAGAAACATGCACTGCGTTCAGAATACATTCTAGGTTGCGACTTCTGAATCTAAAGCAGATTAAAACCAGAGTGGACTGTTTAGCTAATCCATGAGATTTAGCTATAGGAATTTATCTCTCCTGCTATAGAGATTCTTTTTAACTGCACTTTTTCTGTTTTCAAATACCAATTAATATTATTTGTTACCAAGTATTCTTTGAATTGGCATTATTAATTAATTCAACCTCAAATGCATTAGGTGTCTCTGCCAAGAATAACTCCCTGGAGGATGACTGTTATGTAGTAACTTTTTCAGCACAAAATTTTTTTAGTTGCTTTGTAGACTGTGTATATAGGGAATATTTCACTCTCCTTATATACTCTTGAGTACCACTTATATTTACAGCCTGTCCCTTATGGAGATGGGCCTATGGTGCTAGCTGAGAACCCCAGTCTCACTTGGTCCAACACCCTGTGGCTTGCAGCGATGAACAAGGCACAGGCCCATCCAAACAGCTGTACAGCTGCTGCCCCAAGCTGTGCTTCCTACGAGGTGTCCCTGCCTCCCTCTTCCCTTGTTCCTCACACCCTAAGGACTACAGCCGCGATTAATGACAGGATACAAAAGATTCCCAACAAGTCTGGCACAATCGTGAGCTCTCACCAGGCCTGTCCCTGTGACTGAGTGTGTAATGTTTTGGGTGCTTTTTGCGTGGTCAAGCTTTATACAACATTACTGTAAGCACACCTTCACCAGGCCCAGGGGGCTGCTGAAAACCACCCTGCCCTGGGGCTGGGGGTAGCTCCTTCACCCTCGCTGAACGCCATCCTGCATATCTCTGCACGCAGCCACCCTCATGACCCTGTGGCCGTCGGACCCTCGGGACACATCCAGCCTTATGACAACTGCCATGCGCTTTATCACCCTGGGGCTGGGATACAGAGATCGGTCTTGTGAAAGCTCCGACTCTGCAGCAGGGCGAGGTACAGGGCCCGTCTTTGACAACGGAGGAGCAGGATAAACAGGGGATGGGATGGTTATTAGTACAGTGTGGAAACCCGGGCATGGCTGCCATCCCCTGGTGTACAGGGGTGCTTGGCACCCTTTACGAGGGTGTTGGCTGGAGGGTGTTGTTCCTCGCTGCAAACGGCTCCCAGAGCCTGGCTCTCGACAAGCCCCAGAACGTGCCCGTTGAAGAGCGGGACACTGACATCATTCCCACAGCTGCACACAGCCTTACTCCAGGTCAGTACGCAGTGTCCTTGGACATCACATTGCAATAATAAGAAACAGATTACCATTAAACAATGCAAAGACACGCTCCAGGCCCTTGCAAATACAAGGGGGATTTTCAAAGCCTGTGCTCCCCCGCTGCTTGCTCTCTCTCCCTCTCCCACATGTGGGTACTTGGAAACCAGGACGGAAAGGGGCTTCAGGGTCATGGTGTCCAGTCCCCTGCTGCTTGCCCCTCCAGGGGATTTTAGCCTATATGCATTCACATCCTCTAGCTCAAGTAGTTTTCTCTGCCCTCCCTGGTGCTGACCCTTTGGTGTTTCTATGCGCAGAAATTTCATTATCTAATCACATATGTATTAAATACTTGTGGCGATAGAAATCAGATTTAGTTCGCAGAACAAACGTGGAGGGGTTTGGCACGTAAGATACCATTTGTTCTGCCAGTGCCAGCGGGGATAAGCAGAGCCTCAAAGGGGAAGGAGAAAGCGGGTTGTTGCCAGAGCAGAGGTCAGAGCAGAAGGGTAGGTGCCAGATTGTGGCAAGTATTTTGAAGGCTGCCTTTGGCTTTTAAATCTCTCATACACTTTTGTGATGGCAGGTTTCCCTTCTGGCTTCCAAACCTGCATAAGACATAGCAGCATTGTTGTTGCTTTTGTTGTCATTATTATTATTATTATTATTATTAAGCATACGAGCTGAAGGACTGATCTGACTTTCGAGGGTGCAGGGCTAATATTGAAAGAGGTAATCTTCCTGCCTACAAGGGACCTGTCTCCTCATGTGGGTGAGTGCACCCAAGGGCAGGGCAGGGAGGATGTTGATATCTCCACACTATAATCTTGTTATTAATTGCAGCTGAGAACTATCCTATTCGACAAGCTGGAACAATGTTTTTACCAGTCCAGAGGGACAGAAGAAGATCAGAGTAGACCAGCTCGCTCTCTCTGTAGGTTACCTCTATAGGCTAGCAGTGTGGTAGACCCATCTTTAGGCCCTTACAGGCCAGCAGGCGCACAGTAGAGATACAGCAGCTTGCAAGTTCACTCTGGCAGTTAGAACTGGTGTAAATAACTTCACTGGGCTGACTTGGAACCGGCAGGCTTCCAGAGGGACCAGAGAAAGTTTGTCTTCCTGCCTTCAGCTGTAAAGGGTTGAGCCTTCCGTGAAGAATCATGCACTCTGGCTAATTCATAAAAATGAGTCTGTGCACTTCATCCAGGCGCTTCTGTGGAGCTGAATGACTTGGTAATGCCCAGAGCTACTAGTGGTAGCAGAACTGTGACCCATAACATGGATGGGGATGCCAGAGATCTCTGCCTCATTACACCCCAGTGCTCAGCTGTAGCAAGAGACTATCCCCAGCCAGATGTGACTGGGGGAGGTGGGGGCACCAGGCTGTGACAGCGTTCACTTCAGAGTCCAGGCTCCACTAGGAGTATGGCATCATCTCTCACACTGCCCCGCTCATCATTTCTGCTTTATCATGTGTCCTCTTACTCCTTTAGAGATAGTCCTACATATTACAGGACGACCACCACTGCAAGGTTCTTGCCTAATGGACTAGGACTGCTGCTGAAGAAATGGGGGCACATCTCTGTTTCACCCCTCTGATCCAGAATTACTTGTACTGGGGAAGGGCCAGAGGACCCTGATCACACTCCAACTGGAGTTGTTATGGCTTCCATAAAATGCTGTCTCTGCTTTCAGCTGTCTCCAAGATCCTGCTTCATTTCCTCTCCCAAAACAGCAGTGTAGCTGCTTATGCTTCAAAAAGGGCTATTGAATACTCAGAAACCACATTTGGCCTAGGAAGAGCTGAAGAGGGCTGGAGCCTGGGAGTGTGTTAGGCAAGAAGTATTATATCTCACTTTGTTCTCCTCTTCCTTGGTATTTCACTTTCGGGAACCTGTTGTTGCCGTGTTTCTCTTTTGGGATGTCTAGCAAGACTGATTAGCCCTTCTGAGAAGGAGAAACACATGAACAAGAAGCTGGACAGAAAAACAGATAATTACAGGGGACAACAAATGAAAACATTTGTTTTTGTGAGTAAGTTTGTCAGAGAGTCAAAACTCTACAGAGAGCTGAGAAGGGACATAAACCAGCACATCCCTATGCAGGCACCCACTGCTCCCTGAGAAGCCAGTGGATACTTGCCAATATTGCTTTGAGATAGGATGACAGAACAGGAGTAGACCAAACAGCTTCTAGGATGTGTGTCCAAAAATCATCAGGCTACATACCCATCACATATTCTTGTTAGTGCTGACCTACTGTTACTAATCCCCAAGGCATCCCTCACAACCTGAAGAGAATTACACCTACTGCACCACCTGTCTGAGATAATGCTGCAGAGACCCACATTAAATGAAACTAAGGAGCCTGGTGACATCTCGTTTTCTTCCTCCTTCATTGACCATTTTGTCCTCTGCTGTTCTGCTGTATATACTGACTTCTCCCTTGCTTTTCTCCCTTATCCACCACCCCAGGCTCATCCAAGGCTCTCTGGCCTGGGGCTAGACAGATGAGTGTTAGCTGAAGTTCAAAACAAGAACAGGATACCTCTTGGTGTACCAGGAACAACCCTTCTATCCTGCAGTAAAGGCACTGTCCTCTATCTTGCCTGCAGGAAAACAATTTTATGGTAATAGTTCACTGAGATGGGCCTTGGGCTGTCAGGAACAAAGTTGGGGGATTCACAGCAGGGTCTTTACTCACCCTCAGATGATACTCCAGGAAAAAGCAATTATTTTGGAGCGGGTCACCATACTGCTGATATAGGATTAGGATCAATTTTGGTCTGGTATGTTCCTTACTGGACTACTGATCCTTTTTTGTGTAGAACGATGTTGACACAGCCTTTTGGACGGCAGTAATGAGCACACCTGCCGGAGCTGTGCCCACACAGAGGAACTCCTCCGCTTAGTGACAGCTCTGGGAGGAGGTAAGTAGGTTGAGGAGTATAAGAGAGTCCAAGAGAGAGATAGACTACGGAATTGCACCCTAGCTTCCCTGGGACAGGCCCAACAGGCAGACAGGACGCAGAGAATTCCATCTCCTCTCTCCGCCCGGCTGAACACGGTGACTTAAGGGATGGGGGGAATGGCAACGAGTTCCTGCCCAGCGCAGCACGTGCATCTCCTCTGTGACTACCCCACCTTCCCAGGTGCCCTGGCATAACAGGTATGATGCTCTGCAAATGGAACCAAACAATAACAAGGACTAGCTTGTTATTGTTATTGTTATTCATCTAGCTTGGAGGTGTTGCTGGGGTTAAGTTGGCCAATGCCCTGCATCAAGACCACTTCCTTAAGGAAAAAAAGATGGGTCATTGTCATAGAAGACTCTCTCCTGAGCGGAATAGAAGGCCCAATATGCAGACCAGACCCACTTCTCAGGGAAGTCTGCTGCCTCACTGGGGCCGGGGTTAAAGAGATGAAGAGAAACCTTCTAGAATGGCTGGAAAGAAGTGATGTGACATCCAGTCTGAGAACCTGGATGAAGGAAGAAAACTTTAGCCATGCTATACATTGCTTGGAGTAATTTTATTTGGTTAAAATGGGAGACACTCCCCACCCAGGTGCACTCAGCTTTAGATACCCTCTCAGACAGCAGGAGCTGGAGCTGATTCCTCAGCCATCAACTCTTCTGGCTGTCTTGGTTGTCTGCTAAACATCTGGAGACTTTGGCGTGGTCAAAAGATGCACTAAGCATTAATCAGCTAGAAGAGATAGGCATGGTTCCCACCAGCCCCTGCCTTATTCTTCAAATGATCCCTTGTGCCTGCATGCTGCAGATCCCAGCAGCAGCACAATTCCCAATGGAATCACACAACGGGCCACTTGCTTGAAGGAGCTGGGAATCATGAAACATGGAGCTCCCACCATGATTCATTCAGATGTTTTGCATTATTTGCCGTGCAAACTGAAAACTGCTGCAAGGCCCAACACACCTGTATCTTTTTTTTTTGCCTTGTGCCTGTAGAGATAGCTCAGAGCTTTCAGTATCTCCTACTTCACCATTCTAACTCAGTGCTTCCAGCTGGAAAAGCAGAGATTTTTTACTGTGTTCCCCCAGTTTGCAACGAACAGCGGGGAGTCCAGAGTGTGGAATTACAAGGGAAGGATGGGTGCCCAGGAACTGAACAAGAGAAGAAAAGTTTCCACAGATTGGACAGTTTCTCTTTTATTCTGTTGTTTCTACAGACATAAAACCAGGGATAGTAAAATCTTAACATGAAGCAATATAATCCTTAGTAATATAATTGTATTATATTGTAATAAAAGCAGTAATATAAAAATATCATATAAAAATAATAGCATGAAACATTTTCTGAAACATACACACATAGCCATAAAAGTGATCTTCATAAGAAATTCTCAAAACCAGGATGCATTGTTCTGATTACTTCTTTGGAACTGATCAGAGCAGGAAAAATGTTACTCTCTGGCTTCTCAAGAGGGTACTCACAGAATCTGATTGCAGAATCAGTAGATGTGAAAGGCCTGATCCTGGGGCGTGGTCCCCATCCCCACTGGACTCTCAGGAAGCCTTGTAAAGACCCAGAGCACTGTGTCCTGGCTGCCTGGTTGCATCATCCGAACTTCCTGACTGTTTTTACGTGCTCCTGCTGCTGCATCCAATACTCAGCAACATTCAGCCAGTGATTAAGAGCCTTCTCTGGTGGCAGTATGAAGCTCATAGTTCAAGGCCATAGTAGAAAAGACTGCCAGGGACTGGCTTTTCCAGGCTTGTAAATAAACATATGATGCACAAAGTGAGCTTGAGAGCATTCTGCTGCTTATCGTTATTATTCATTTTGCACACAATGGAGGAAGCCCCTAGCAGGAAGAAAGAAACATGAACATTAAAAATTAGATGCCAAAAGCTTAAGTTGTCTCTTCAACATGATCCAGAGTTTGAAAATACAGCATCTAGTCCAAGACATCACTCTGATCCAACTTCAGCCTGTTAGGTAATCTTCCTTGGGACACAGCTTTCCAGACAACAGGGTAGCACCTTGGAATTTACTGTGCCATGTAAACCCCTCCTAGAAAGACAGACCACTCAGGAACAGAAGCATTTAATAGATGGCAGACTGCATAGCTGAATCCAGGGGAAGCAAGCGCCTATGGAAAGGCAGAATTTGGGGGTTAGAAAGGCCCTCTAGAGGGCTGTAGTCCAACGACATGTTTGTGGCATGGCTGACTCCAAAGCTCCATCAGGCAGCTCAGAGGAAAGTTCTCCATGTCGCCAGGGATGGAAGTCTGACAACCTCTCTGGGCACCTGTTCCAGTATCGCACTGCTGTCAGGGGAGACTTTTCCCTTCTGTCCAGTTGGAATTTCCTTTGTTGCAGCTTGTGCATGTTGCCTCATTTTCCCTGTGTGCAGCTTTGAGGAGAGTCTGGCTCTGTCTTCACTGCCTTTATGCAGTGGAAAACTATGGTTAGATCCCACTTAGCCTTCTTTTCTTTACGTCTAACAAAGCCACTTCCCTCAGCCTCTCCTTGTAGGGCAAGTGCTCCAGCCCCTTAACCATTGAGGTGGTACTCCACCAAGCCCTCTCTGGTTCCTCTGTCTTTCTTATGCCAGGAAGGCCAGCACTTGACACAATGATCCATATTTCTCTGAAGCATGTGCCTGGAACTTACTCTTCTCATTACACCTCTGTGTAATTAGTACAATAGGGCTGGGTGTTCACAAGGGCTGAGCACGTAGACCTTCCCATTCCTCCTGTGGAGGGTTGGTGGTTAGTCAGAACTACTGATGACGAGCCCTGTTTGCCTTCATTTTAGGGGTGGTTTGAGTTTGGCTGAGACAGCAAAGCAGTTGAGCAAGTGCCTGACTTTCAGCATGAGTGTTCCAGTGCAAGGTCCCTAGCCACCAGGACTCTGCAGTAATCAACAAGGTTGCCATGAGCACAGGGAGGGACAGGTCATTTGTTAGCTGGCTCTTTAAAACCAAGACTTGAAGGTCATATTCACCTTGTACTGCTGCCCAGGGAACTGTGCTGAGTCAGCTGTAGTTTGTCAGTACTCACAAGCATTTAGCAGACAGCTCTGTTCAGCTCCCTGGTAAGCATCACACTATGCATTTGATTGTGCTTAAGCTGATAAATTATTTAATAATCTCAGTCGTTAGGAGACTCAGAGAGGCTGGAAGCCAAAGGAAAAATACCTCATAAACAGTTACAACACATTAACTACTTTATTAGATCAGCTGACTGACTGGATAATGCCACTGACTGTGTATCCTGTCACCTGAATGTCTTATTCAGACAGTTAGAATTAGAAAGGTCAGGTCCTGGGTTATTAAAGGGCCTATGTAAAGTTTGGGGTAGACAAAACTGAAATGAGGTCTAATGGATTGCAAGAAATAGGGAATGCAGAGCTCAGTCATATGATACTCCTATCTGTAAGCTCTGATCCTGAAAGTGAATCCACCCCTCTGGGCTTTTGAACTTGCTCAGAACTTAACTAAAATCAGTGGCCCTGTCCTGAGAAGCAAAAAGAGTGTACGTGAATCATGTTTACACAGCTGAATGAGCTTTTGGGATCAAATAGCTCCAGTAAGCTGCAAGCTAATGAAGTCATAGCTGATCCATGTAAAGAGTTGAAATAATTTACCCTTTCCTTAGTAAGAAAACCTGAGAGTATTGCTAAATCTCATCTCTACTCTTGGCCACAAAGGCACAATGTAGCAACACCGTCCTTGGCAATCTCTTGCCTGCTTGGCCATCTGTTCATGCAACATCAAGCCCATGCTTATTTTTCTAATATTTCTGCTAATATCATTGCAGGATCCTCCAAACCTCCTTCTCCTAGGATTTTGCATTACTTTTCACTTTCAATGTTTTCTTTAAGTGCCTACTAACCAAAAGGATATGACGCAGCTCTGTCCAGTTCAGAAAGATGTATGAAGCAAAGTGCCACGGCCAATAATCATCTTCTCCATGTTGGTATGCAACAAATCTTTTCCAACAGTAACGGTAATCTGAGAAGAGACACATCCAGTCACTCTTGATGGAAAGCATGCCTGGTGCTTTTTTCATGAATATGTCAGAGAGTCCTTTCTTTCTCAGTAAGACAATGGTAAAGGGCAGGAGAAAGATATTCATCTGAGGGTATTCATGCAAGGGACCAACAGTGACTTGCAACTATACAAATAAGTTAGTGGAAAGGGGAACCAAAACTCTACAAATAGCAGTATGTTTAAAAAGGGGAATGGCCAGAGAGAGAGATCACTACGGTTGTTTGCGCAAACCCTATCACAGCACATCAGGGCATAAAGCCAGAGCACCCTGGCCAAGGGAGAAGGAATCAGTGAGTGGCAGGCTGCTGCTTTGGGAGGGACCGAAAAGGGAAGTGGCACATGCAATCATGGCTGTTCAGGCATATCTTTTGGCAGCCTTGTGCTTGACCACAGCAGCTTTGGGTAAGACAATAAACTTGTTGCTTCAATCACAAATCTGACATATCTCAATGATCACAGAAAACCTGGAGTGAACATCCTAACATTTAGTAGTTTCATATTGATCTTAGTGCTGATAGGATGGCCAGAACTTCTGTCAATGCTCTGGTAGTATCCCAGAGACAGGTCCTCCAAGATAAGCAGTGTGCTTTAAGTTTACATTTGACCTGGTAGGTTTTGTAGCTGCACAGTCCAGTAGTAAGTATCCAGACAGGTACATGAGATTCATCTCTTCAAATGTACATTACTTTCTGTGAGCTACTTGTCTGGACTACTTTTACAGCCAAACATCAACAGGCAAGCAAGATATACATACAAAAAACACACATGGAAGGCACAATTGTTCTCTGTGATGCATCATCTGAAAGTCTCCTTTAGATATGTCTCCTTCTGTTCTCCAGCTATCAAGGGAAACTAATTACTTGCTACATCTGGCAAGCTGATCTACATTTATTTGCAAGGAGGGATAGGTTCTATCTTACACTCAGGATCTTTCACTGTGTATAAAGGAGGCATGGATAGTTAGAGAAAGACATAACTCTCCTTGTTCACATTTGGTGGGAAGAAATGACCATGCTGGTCCTGCTGCTGTATGGGATTGGGGAAGAAATAAGGCATTTTTGCACTCACTAGTCCTCCCCAATGCCAGTCATCGCCACTACTACAAAGCACAACTGCTGAGAGTCCACACAATTCCAGAACTTTCAATCCACACCTAGACAAAGCCAAAGAGTAGTTGGGTTACCTGCAAGATTCATGACACGTATAATGACTCCATTCATTGCCAGGTTCCTGAGACCTTGCCGGTTACGCCTATCCAGGTGCTTGAACAGCTTGGCTGCGTATATTTCCAAGGTCACATTGGGATGTACCCTCAGGAACTCCTGAATTCTTCTGGAGCATTTCCCACAGGGGGTAGTAGATAGGACCCAGGTGATGGAGCAAAAGACTGATGGCATGGCCTTGAAACAATTTTCCAAGAAGTTGACTTCAGCATGTTGGGTAGAATTGTTTGAGCACCAGTTCCTCCAGGTGGTACCTCTGCTCCACCTGATTTCATACAGCAGGTATACCACCTTTGGATGTTGGCCAGGTGAATAATTTCTTTTGAAGTCATTTGGCTGTATCTTCCACCTGTGACAAAAGTACCAGCAGTACTGTGATCCCAACACTTCAGTGATATTTGGTCCCATTGTGCATTGCCTGCTCTCACCACCAACCAAGCCTCCCACTCTCAGGTTTTCCTGAGAATGTTGCAATCTAATGATCTAAATTTGGAATTTGATGAAGGCTCCACAATTATTTCCCTAGAGTGGCCCTGGTGAAACACCCACAGCACCTCTTTGAGAGGTGTTTGGAGGGTAAGCAACCCCATCACCACTCTGAGATCAGCTCTGGTCAAAGCAGTGAGGCAACTAGAAAGGAAGATTGGGGAAAGGAATGGTAAGAGGAAAACAAGGCATAAGGCTTTTTAGTTTTGCCTGTCTCTGGAAATTGCCATGGAGCCCAAGCAGCACACAGTGATAGAATTGTAACTCTTTCTTACCCTTGGTTGTTCTCGCTGGGTGTAGGACCTGTATAGAAAAGATTTGTGAGTCATATGGGTGTGAGTGATCAGAAAGTCATCAGAAAGCAAAATTTCTTCTACACCTCCTACCCTGGCTCCTTTCAGTCTATATACTCCCTGCCAAATCTCTTTTCTCTAGAAGGGCTTAATAAGTAGTCCCTGCACAGCAGGTAGACACTCTGGGATGCAGGAGTGGTGGATTTCTACCTGGGAGCGAAACTTGATGGTTGTTTAAACTAAGCTGTACATGAACCCTTGCTCACTTCAATATATTACGGTTGACGGTGATCTCACTTAAGTTTAACTTCACTGATTTCAACAGCATCTGCTTTTCCCTGACTAATCAAAGAGCAGAATCAATACACCCTTCGTATCTTCCAAACCACTTCTACTAGGCAAAACTTGAGCTATTTTCCTGTTGGTACTTGTAATGTCAATCTAGACAAAAACATTTTCACAGCCAGTGATTCTTTCTTTTCTCAGTATGAAACTGTTTCAAAAGCTGAAAAAATATCAGTGCCAATGAGAAAATATCAGTGCAGAAAGGATGGTGACTTCTGACTAACAAATACCTATGGGGTGGCACCACAGACCTGCCTGATTATATACGTATACATTTACATATACATACATAATACATTTACACCATTTCTCATAGTGGCAAAGAAGTTCAACCCTATGATTCATTCGTCCCTTCCCAGCTGAGGGTCTAGATGAAAACAATTGCAGGTGATCAAGGCTAGTTATTTCTTCCGTAAAATCCACCCATAGCAAGCTTAAGGATCTAAGAAACCTCATTTTATTAAAGAAAATAATGGATTTACTTAGAATTAAGATAGTAAAGGCACTTTTCCATAGCTCTTTCCATAGCTCACACCTCTTTAAGATGAGGAATTATGAGTGAAATTAGATTTCAGTGGGAATAAAACAGTCTTCAAAAACAGACCTGATCAGCTAGGAGCCTTATTGCACTGATTCTTTAAGAGGCATTTTCTAGCTGTTTATTGCATTGAAAAAAAATAGGTGAAAAGATATGCCAACTAATTTGCTCCATTCTTAATTGCCTTTGAGATATCTTTTAACTTTAAGTAGTCTTTTGGAATTTGAATTCTTCCTGTCTAATGCCACATCAGGGTTAACAAAATTGTATTGATGTTTTGACGCTGGACCTAAGACTTAAGACATGGTAATGCATTCAAAGAGGTAACACATACAAATTCACAAGTGTCTCCTATGCATCTTCATGTGCCAGCACACACACACATTTGTCTGTACTCACCAGTTCCTTAAATACAACTACAGTAAATATCAACACTGACTATGGAGAAATAGACCTGTTTTTCATATACATGTACTTACCTGTATCAGTGACAGCGGCCATGGATATTTCTTGATTTGTCTGTCACCTCTTGGGTGATGGAAGTCCCTTTATTAGTCTTACATTTGTTTCAGTTTCTATTCCCAAAGACTGAACCTTGGACGTTACTAATGTTACTCATCTGAATGTTTCCTCATTGTGACTTGGTCTTATGCAAATACACTATGTCACTGGGTGAAACCGAAAGCAAGTTCCTGGCAGCAAAAGACTGCTGAAGAGGGTGAGTCCCATTCAGAAGGGGATCTGGGGGTGTAGACAAGGTTGCCTGCCAGAAGCTGGAATTAAAAGGTAAGCCCTTTTTTTTTGCAGTGCAGAACAGAAATTATCTCTTTATTGCCACTAGCCCCAAAATAGAAAAGCAATTCTTCTCTAGTCACCTCAAGACAGAAAGAGCATCTACACAAATGGCATCAAGTCACATAGCTGTGGCATGGCAGATAACTTTTCTGGCACTCAGATATATCAAAAAGTTGAGCAGAACGCAGTGGAGAAAGGGAAACAGATGTCATCTGCAAAAGCTTGTGACTTTATGGATCTCCAGCAGGTGGTGATGGTTACTGCCATTTTCCTTCATGGGACCATTCTGTGGTGTGCCGAGGACCATCCGCACCCTTGAACCTGGGTCCTCACGTAAGCAAGGAAGACCCTCAATGAGTGTGAGGACACATCTGCCACTGTGGTCAGCGACTGGGCAGACATTCTCAGGCTAACTCTAAGCAAGCTGCCCAGTATCCAGGAGAGCTATGGCAGTAGACAGCTTGCTGTGGGGGAACACCCAGATATTTATGAAACTTCGTGACGGAGAAGAGCTCTGTACTCACGTGGTCACCCTGAAAGCAAGATCTGAGCAAGCTGGTGAGTATCTGCAAAAGCTATTGGTCATGACAGTTCAGTTCCTTGAAGGATATAAAAAGAATAGGCTTTTTCCAGTGCACTGAGAAATCTACTGAGCATTATGAACTGGGCATCACCTTCCTGTGATCTGTTCTGTAACTCACACAAGATGCAGCAAAAAATATTTCCCATTTAATCAGAAAAATTAGTGAAACAAATGCTAGTTGCTAGTGAGAAGCTTTCCTCCGACTGACACACCAACACTGGCTTGCAGAGTAGAAGTACCACAAAAGAATTCTTCATATGTCTTAGCTAGAGATGACTATGCTGAGTCAGTCTTTATCACTTACAGTTTCCTCTGGTTTTGTGACACAATAATTTTGTGGCTTGATCCAAGCTGCAGAAATGGATCCCTAGTGAGCCTTCATCCAGTAATGTGCACTCCCTGAGGACAAAGCCATTGCCTTCCTCAATGCCAAGTCTGATTTAGGATTGTAAAGCTAGGGGAGGGGAGTGATTTATTTGTATTCTCCATGGCCAGCTCTCAATATTCTACTGTCAAAAATACTCAGTTTCCTGCAAGGGCAGAACAAACAGATGTGAACATGAATGATGGAGCGCGGGAGGAAGAGGGATTCAGGCACTGGACCCTCTGTGAAGGAGAAGGCTAGTCATGATAGGTTATGAGGCATTACAGTGCCAACACAGCATCTGCCTTCAGGGCCTCTCCTGCTGCAAGGTCACCACTCACTTGACAGCACAGAATTGTTCCCTAGTGGTTGCATTAGTTCATACCTTAGGAAGAGTGAATGGGATCAACTCTGACACTCTGAAACTTCTTGAAACAAATAAAAAAGTGTTTGACTAATGTGTTTCTGCATTTGTGAACATGATACGCAGTAAGGTCAGAAATGCATCGATACTGTAGTATTCTCTTAATTTCCTTCTCTCTGCAGTAGATATTTACAAATATGCAGTTTTAAATTAGACTTTGAGATGCTTAGTTTGACCTGCAAGAATGGCTTGATTAGCAGCAGTGCTCAATAGCAGTAGTTCCTGATATAAAACCAGCAATGTGCCACAGAAAGCAGTGAGAGAAAAAATGAGTCGAAGCAGAAGCAGGGAATTTGCAACACATTTCCAAGTGTCTCCAGAAAGCTGAATGTGCTCTATGAGATGGTGGAAAACCAAAAGAAAAAAAAAAAAAGGGAAATGTCATTCTGTCATTCACAACAGCCTAATGTGAGAAGAGGAATCCCTTCCAACTCCAGCAGCTGGTTTATCCCTAACAAAATCAGAAAGACAAGGTTACCACTCAAGTGAATTTTCACGCTTCTAGAAGAACTTGCACATCCTGTCTGCGTGGACGAAACTTCAGTGCTTCAGAGAATGATGATAATCTCCAGAAGGGTCATATATCTTGGTGGGAAAATTCTTTTTTGGCCTTTAAGAACAGCAGTAATGCCTTTAAGTAGTTAAATGTCTGTAGCAAGTGTCATATATATGGGTGGGACCTCATATTACTCAAACAGGTGTGACCAAAATTTTTTTTTTATTTCCCATGCTGTCAGTTACCTCCCCTTACAGAATTTGCTTAAGATAATGTTAGAGATAAATGTGAAGGTGGTTCGTAATGCTGAGCTATTGGTAACATCTGAATATATCTCCAGCAAATTGATTTTTTTTTTAAATAACTACCACCCTCATATGCATACCTCCCGAACACAAATGCATTTTGGAGGAACATACACAGCAAAAGGCACAGAGAACGGTGGATGTACACCCACGCATGACTCCTTTACCCACCAGGTTCCTTAGACCTTTAGAATAATATCCCTTTGGTGGTAGTAGAGCCATGCTGTATACATATGACAAGATTCACAGGGAATAATCATCTAGAAACTTCACAGTTTCTTCAGAACTCTTCGCAGAGGAAGTGCAGGGTATACACTAGGTGACCAAGAGGTGGATAGAGCAGCAGGGAGCTAGCTCCCTACAGATGTCTCGCAGGAAACAGATTTCAGCATAGCAGTCCTGCAGCATGACAGTATTACAGTAGTGGTGTCTACCGGATGTACCACTCCCCTAATTTATCTCACTGAGCCAGCTGTGACTCAAGAGGACAGGCACATAGTTTGCAATTTTTCTCAAATGTCTTTCAGCTTTATCTGACACTTGAAACCCAAGTCTGGTAACACCAACTCCAGCATCACACTGAACAATTTTATTCAGCATAAAACACAAACTTGGACTGAAGTAGAAGTCATAGAAATTGAAAAACAGAAAAAATTAGGAAAGACAGGCAAGTTAGAGAGAAGAAAGAGGAGCACGGAAGAAGAAAATTTAGATCAGACACCACAGAAGACAAAAAGGGACAAAGTTTGAATCGGTGAAGATCCCAGTTTGCAAATCTCTGAGGATTTTACAGGTACTGAGCTTTCTATTCTCTGGCTGAATGATCTATTGGAAAGAGGTGAGAATCACCTGGTGGAAGTCTGGAAGCAAGGGGGAAGGCAAAACTTAAATGTGACTAAAAGCTTGGAGCTCATGCCACAGAGGCTTAAGTCTGAATCTCCACTTACAAGCTGCCTCCTGAACTTAATTTGTAATAGTAAATTTTGTGTTAGTTCAAGTGTTCTGCTGCTGGCAGATTTGACAGTAAAAGGAAAATCCACTGTATGTTTGCTTGGTTTCAATGGAGTTTTCTCAGTAGATATCTACATTTTTATGGAAAGAAAAACACACAGAGCCTTTCAATATTTACTCTGTGAGCTTCAAATTTTAAAAAGCGCTGAAACATTTCTCTGTGTGTGTATGAATATATATTTATGAGTACACACTCACAGAGATATTTACATATCGATGTATGCATAATAATGCAATAAAGCATATTTTAAAAAGCTTGTAAATACACAAAAACACATCATTAGCAGCATATGAGTTTACAGCTCTGACTGATAAGCACACCCATGGCCTTTTTATCTCTCCCAGCACCTTTTCTTTCCTTTCCTCTGCAGGTTACACAGCAACATCATACTTTACCAAGACTCTTGTTCAGTTTCCATGCATGGAAACGGAAATGTAAGGGATTAAGATAACTGATGACACCCTGCTACTACTGGGTGAGTTTTATGAGTCTGACTCCGAACAACAAAGTGAAACGGCAGCCAGCCACGAGGGTGTGTGGGCAGAACCCTGACCCAGGCAAGGTGGAGAACAGGTGGTTAGTGGGAAGGATTTACCTGTGTGCTTACTTCAGTATTAATTTTTCTTAGCTAAACAAAACATTCCAGGACCCTTGTAATATAATTCTTTCACATTAACTGGTGAGGCTATAGAAATCAGAAAAGCAGATCAAATATATTTCATGAGGAGTCTGTGAAAAAAGAAAAGGTGTAAATCCTGTATTTTGGACGCTGATTTTCTACTCTAAGCAGTCCTACAGTCATTTCACACTACTTTGCACCACGGAAGTTCTATATATTTATATTTCTGATTTCGCCTTGTTTCTACCTCTTTGTTTCAATGCACGTGCTGTGTCAAAGCGCTTGGCAGAACAAGTACCCCAAACCAGAAGCAGGAGCCCAGTGGACATCAGAGCATCCATACTTCCTTTGAGAGGCTAAGTCTGGCATACAGTCATCACATATCTGGCAGGGTTTTAAATAATGAGGGGGATGACAAAACCAGGTGGACTTTACTTGAGGGAAAGCAATGTTCCTTTCCTGTCAGTCATATTGGAGAGAGTGTTCAGCTCTAGGAACTTTCAGCACTGAGCTTTTCTTTTCCAAGTACTCAGGGATTGCTCAATGGCAACCATATGGTTAAACTCTCCCCAAAATTCATCTGTAAGCTGTAGGTCCCATGAGAGGTAAAGCCTCCATCAGAAGCAGAAAACCTCCATCAGAACCAGGCATTACAACCACTGGGCATCATCAAGGATGAAGTTAATTTTCTTCATAGCTGCCCATATGGTGCTGTAGTTTAGCCTGGTAACCAAAACAGTCTTGGTAACACACCATTTTAGCGATTGCTGAACAATGCTTGCACAGCGTCAAGGCCTTCTCTGTTTCTGACTTTGACCCCAAGTGAGTAGGCTGGGGGTGGGCAAGATGCTGGGAGGAACACAGCTGACCTGAATTGACCACAGCGATCTTTCATGTCATCTAACTGTATGTTCAACAATAAAACTTGGTGGGATTTTTTCTGAAGTTGCTGTAGGGAATGCAGCTGAAGTGGTGGGTCCCAATACCTTTTCCCAGGTTGAAGCTGTGTTGCTTAGGCCAGTCAGCAGTACAAGGAGGAGCCACACCTGCTGCAGTGATGGTTATGGATTGTGTTCATTGCATCTGAGTAGATCTTAAGAGAAGTGGTGGATTAAAAGGCAGATATGGGGCTGAGCAGTGTTTGTGAGCAGCAGATGGCAGAAGTGGAAAACAAATGAGATGGAAATAAAGATGTAGGAGGGAACTGAGGGTGGAAGGGTAGACCTTATATCCAAAAATCCAGCTGAGCTGTCATGGTTCATTCAGGTGAGTACACCCAATGAGGTCAACTGTAAATGCTGATCAGATCCACGTATGAAAGTGGCCTGAAAAACTATTTCCATCTACCCAAATAGTCTTGGCCCTGGTGCTATGGCATTCACTGATCAGGATGCTGCTATGGAAAGACCTCACTATAGGGTAGACCGGTAATCCAGATGGAATTTGGAAGCAGAGGGAATTATGATACCATGTCTCAGCAATCTGCCCAGTCACAATTTTCCTGTCTTATCTTAGAGAAGTCACGCATGATAATGACAGGGAAGCCCTGCCAGATCTCACTGCTACAGTTAACACAGATTGCAGATTTGGAGGCTGACACAGTTACTGCTTGTCTTGCAAAACAGGCAGGGCTGCAGGATGGGGAACATAGCCATCTGCATCTTCTTTGCCACAGCTTACGGGCCAGTCCACAACCCACCTTCATCAGAGACACTTAAACTGAAACACTTTGCCTCCCACCACCATGGCTAAGGTTCAAGGATGAACACAGACATTATTTGGCAGGAAAACTGCTCTTGGTTTCACCAGACCCATGGTAGCAATGGATGCAGCACAAACAAGGCAATGCCAGTGCAAAGCACTGTGGCTCTGCATCACACCGCTGGGGCTGCAGATCAGGAAGCAGAGCTGAGCCAGGCTCCCAAAGCCACTTCGGGAAGATAAAGCTCTGGCTGCTCCCTGGGTCTGTTCAGAGCTCTGGGATGCCACCAAGTGACTATTGAGATGCACGGGTGGTGGGACACATACAGAGCATGATGGCATAGGAGCTCTGATGGCATAGGAGCTCTGATCTACTGAAGGAAAAGTCCAGGCCAAAACAGTGACGGAGCTCAGCCCTTTAGTGCC
>NW_010528392.1:0-1311 GCF_000687285.1 Phaethon lepturus | reverse complement strand
CAGGAATGCTGCAGGGAGAGAGACAACAGCTAGCAGCACCTTTGTCCAGTCAGGAAACTGAGGACAGCAGTCATCATGCTGTGGGGCAGGACACAGGCTTGGGCTGGAGGTGGCAAAGATGTGAACAGACCAGGTAGTCAGAATGGGGTGCTGAATGAGGCCTTACTCTACCTATCATCCACAATCTCTAAATGTCTGAGTTTAAGCACAAATTTCAGTCCATAGAGGAGGATGGAACACCTCTCCTATGAGGACAGGCTGAGAGAGTTGGGATTGTTCAGCCTGGAGAAGAGAAGGCTTCAGGGAGACCTTCAATAAGCCTCCCAGTACGTAAAGGGGGCTTGTAAGAAAGATGGGGACAAACATTTTAGCAGGGCCTGTAGTGATAGGACAAGGCGTAATGGTTTCAAACTAAAAGAGGGAGGATTTCAACTAGATACAAGGAAGAAATTTTTCACAATGAGGGTGGTGAAACACTGGCACAGGTTGCCCAGAGAGGTGGTAGATGCCCCATCCCTGGAAACATTCAAGATCGAGTTTGATGGGGCTCTGAGCTACCTGGTCTAGTTGAAGATGTCCTTGCTCATTGCAGGGGGGTTGGACTAGATGACTTGAAAAGAGCCCTTCCAACCCAAACAATCCTATGATTCTATGATTCTGTGATTCCAAAATGTCACATACTTCAAGCAGGGAACAGAAAGGCCAGAGTATATAAGGGACTAGCAGTGACCATAGAGGTGCCACTTGGGACTGGATTCAAGCCTTTCTGTTTTGCTGTATATGAGAACTACAAGACATCCAAGTACCCATCCATCACCCCTCAGCTCCCAGATCTTTTTCCCAGCCTCATATGCATGTGCCACATGGTTCAATGGCAGTGCTCCAGCTACCTATGGCAGCAACAAGAGTATTCTCCTGTTTCATGACTTGGCTTTTGTCTCTGCCAGTTCAAGAGAGTCAGCTTCTGATTTCTAAGTTACTATTGAGAAATAGCGCTCCGCTGCATCATTGATATTTGGCCTATTACATCTCATTTGGTATGCTTATTTTAACTATTACATTCAATACCTTATTCTGTATTTTATTTCCTTGTTCTCCCACACACACACGCAGGGAGAACAGGTCTCTTCTTGCTTACTGTTTGACCACAGACTGATTTTCTAGATAAATGTGACTCAAAAAGAATGTCTTGAAATAACAATTTCATCATAGTATTATAGATAAGCAGAATCTGGACAACAGACTAGGTATACAGAGCCACTGATTTCTGTGACCAAGTATGCTAGTTTTGGCTGGGATAGAGTTAATTTT
>NW_010528391.1:62745-76640 GCF_000687285.1 Phaethon lepturus | reverse complement strand
AAAAAAAAAAAAGGAGAGGTGAGCGAAACAGGAAGGCCAAGCCTTGCTTTTCACACGCAGTGCCGTCACAAGCGTCACCAGCCTCTGTGAATCGTGGGCTCATATCCGTTTCCCTCGACGGCGTCCCCGTTGCAAGCGGCGGGGGGGCGCCGGGGGGGTGGGAGCGCGCCGTGAGGACACGGAGCCCCTGCTTTGTCCCCTGTGCCGCCCGTTGCAGGATCGGCGTGGTCTGGGCTAATCGGAACCGACAGCAATTAAGAGTAATTGAGGTAGTCTTTCTAGCTCAGTGATTTCCCTGTAGCTTTTAATAAGGAGAAATCAGAAGGAAAACAAATACTGTTGTTCACTGAGCTCTCATGAGACGTCTCTGATTGTCTCGGGATTCAACAACTCATTAGATGGAGAGTTGGCAGCGTTCGGTTTGAGTAACACCAGTTTTCTGCATGTCTGTGTGATGACATTTTTGTTTACATTCTTTAAACATGTGGAATGTTAATTTTTCAGTAATTTTTTTTTTGTCTTGGTACAGGGTTCTTGGGTTATTTTGAGCCCGAGTTTGTTTTCCTCTATTATGTAAGAAGTCAAGATAATAGGAATTGTGATGTACTTTCCTCTCGTGCTACTGCAGTTAAAGGAACTACGGAGGCAGGACTGGCCAAACAGGGTCCATGTCACAGACTTCTGGTCATAATAAATCACTGGCTTTGGAAAACATATTAATAATATGATTTTGTTTGTTTGTTTGTTTTATAATATTGTCTGTGTTTAGCATAATGAGGACAAATAAATACCAAATGTATTGCAGAGGTGAAACGTGGTGGTGGTGGTGGCGGCCCTGGCTGAACAGCTGCCTCACCTGCAGCCTGTGTGCTGGGCAGTCCCTGCTGGGACCATGTCTGACATACCAAACCTGTGAGCGGTGTCTGGTGGCTGCCAATGAAAAGAAAAAATGTCCAGAGAAATGTTTCTCTCCTATCCCCCTCTCCCAAAAAGTGGATCTTTTTTTTTTTTTTTCCTCCCAATTTATTTTGGCCTAAATTCAGGACACCAGAGCAAAGATTGCAAATGGTTGGTAGAGGGGGCAAAGAAGGATCCATGTCAAGTGCTCATTCTTCTGCTTACACAGCATGGAGCTCCTCATGCCCTGCGGTCAGAGGATACCTTTGCCACACCATACCTGTGGGCAGATCTTCATATTCATGCATATGTACGAATTGGGGTCCTCAATTAGCCTCTCTTCATAAAGCACAACTAAAACGGTGAATCCTCTAACAAGTTCTCCTCTTAAACACCAAAGATTTTTTACAATCAAGCCATTCTAGCACAACTTGGGGTCAGTGATGAGCTGTGGCAGACAGTAATGTAACAAAGGCGAAATTTTTTGTACTAGTAAATACGTAAGATTGTCAGATAAAAGGAGGCGGCAGCTGTTGATAAATTCTTCTAGTTTACCGCAGTTTCTCCTAGAAGATTTGCATTTTTCACTTTCTTGACATCAAGGCTTCACAAATAAAGGCTTATAGGCTGGTATCATCATCAGACACCCATCAGGCAACTCAGGTATTGTTTTTGAGGGTCCGTATATTCTCAGTCTACCTGTAAAGAAAATATATATGTATTTATCAGTCTCCTAGAGATAGCAAATAGAATAAAAGCTCTTCGCCTCTGATTAGCTAATACTTTCTCAAAATGCAGTTTTCATGTCATGTTCTTCCTTCTTAGGCACCACCTGCCTCACCCAGATGTTGATGTGCATTATTCCTGTCATCTGTGCAGTAACCCTCATCTTTGTGTACATCTTCATTACATGCTCTGAGTTTGATTTTCCAAAGCCTGATTCAATCAGCCCTGTGGCTCCCTGTAAAACGAGAAATCAGAGATTCTCCTTGGCTGACATATCAAATACTTGAGGAAAGCTTTAACTGGACAGTAATTGATGGTTTAAAGCAATTCTGTGCCCAAAAGCTAAACCTGTAACAATGATTGCACGGACCATCCAAGTAACAGGAACCCCACTAATTCCCCACTCTCTCAGTGCTTGGGTACCTTTTTGGTTATCTAAAATCATAAAAACACAGAATCACAGAATGGTTTGGTTTGGAAGGGACCTTCCAAGGTCATCTGGTACAACCCCTCTGCCACAGGCAGGGATATCTTTTCACTAATCAGGTTGCTCAATGACCCATCCAACCTGACTTTGAACACTTCCAATAATGGGAAAACCACAACTTCTCTGGGCAACCTGTCCCAGTGTCTCACCACCCTCATAAAAAATTTCTTTCTTACGTCCAATATAAATCTACCCTCTTTTAGTTTAAAACGGTTGCCCCTTGTCCTGTCACTACAGGCCCTGCTAAAAAGTCTGTCCATCTTTCTTATAAGCCCCCTTTAAGTATTGGAAGGCTGCAATCAGGTCTCCCCGGAGCTTTCTCTTATCCAGGCTCAACAACCCCAACTCTCTCAGCCTCTCCTCACAGCAGAGCTGTTCCAGCCCTCTGAGCATTTTTGTAGCCTCTTCTGGACCCACTCCAACAGGTCCCTGTCGTTCCTATGCTGAGGGCTCCAGAGCTGGACGCAGGACTCCAGGTAGGGTCTCACCAGAGCAGAGTAGAGGGGCAGAATCACCTCCTTTAACCTGCTGGCCACGCTTCTTTCAATGCAGCCCAGGATACGGTTGGCCTTCTGGGCTGCGAGCGCACATTGCCGGCTCACATCCAGCTTTTCACCCACCAGTCCCCCCAAGTCCTTCTCGACAGGGCTGCTCTCCATCCCTTTATCCTCAGCCTGTACTGGTACTGGGTGTTGCCCCAACCCAGGTACAGGATTCTGCACTTGACCTTGTTGAACCTCATGAGTTGCGCATGGGCCTATTCCTCGAGCTTGTCCAGGTCCCTCTGGATGCCATCCCATCCCTCAGGCATGTCAACTGCACCACTCAGCTTGGTGTCATTTGCAAACTTGCTGAGGGTTCACTTGATCCCACTGTCTGTGTCGTTGATGAAGATATTAAACAGTACTGGTCCCATTAGGGACCCCTGAGGGATCCACTCGTCACTGAACTCCATCTGGACATTAAGTCTTTGACCACTACCCTCTGGGTGCAACCACCCAACCAATTCCTCATCCACCCAACAGTCCACCCATCAAATCTATTTCTCCCCAATTTAGAGAGAAGGATGTTGTGAGGGACCGTGTCAAAGGCCTTACAGAAGTCCAGATAGATGACATCGGTAGCTCTTCCCTTGTCCACTGTTGTAGTAACTCCATCATAGAAGGCCACTAGGTTGGTCAGGCAGGACTTGCCCTTGGTGAAGCCATGCTGGCTGTCTTGAATTACCTTCCTGTCCTCCATGTGTCTTAGCATAGCTTCTAGGAGGATCTGTTCCACGATCTTCCCAGGCACACAGGTGAGACTGACAGGTCAGTAGTTCCCACGATCCTCCTTTCTACCCTCTTTAAAAATGGGCGCAATGTTTTCCTTTTTCCTGTCAGGGACTCTGGGATGCATCTCGTCAGATCCCATAGATGTATGTTCAGGTTTCTCATGTGGTCACAAATCTGATCTTCTCTTACAGTGGGAGGGACTTTATTCATCCAGTCCCTGTCTTGCGGTCCATTCACTCAAGAGGTGTGGGAAGAGAGAATGACAGTGAAGACTGAGGCAAAGAAGTTGTTGAATACCTCAGCATTCTCCTGTTCCATTGTTACCAGTCTGTCAGTCTTGCTCATCAAGGGGGGTACGCTTTCTTTGACCTTCCTTTTCTGGCTGACATACCTGTAGAAGCCCTTCTTAGTATTCTTTGCATCCTTTGCCAAGTTCAGCTCCAGCCACACCTTGGCCTTCCTGACCCCATCCCTACACAACTGGTCAGCGTCCCTGTACTCATCCCAGGATACCTGTCCCTGCTTCCACAGCTTGTGCATTTCTTTCTTGCCCTTTAGTTCAGTTCATGCTGATCTCAGCCATGCTGATCTCTTGCCTTGCTTTCCTGATTTCTTACACCTGGGGATCGAGAGCTCTTGAGCTCTACGGAAAGCATCCTTAAAGGTCTGCCAGCTCTTTCTGCTCCCTTGTCCCTGAGGCCAGTTTCCCAGGGGGTCCTATTGACTAACTCCTTGAAGAGCTGAAATTTTACTTTCCCAAAATTCAGGAAGCTTTCCTAAAATTCAATAGCTTTATTCTTCATCTGACCCTTACCCCTCAGGACTGCGAACTCCACCACTGCAACCCAGGCTGCCTCCAATCTTGATGTCACCAAGTATCTCACTCGCATTGGTGAACAACAGGTCCAGTGTGACATCCCCTCTGGTAGGGCTGTCTATTACCTGGCTTAAGAAGCTATTCTCAATGCATTCTAGAGTCTCCTGGATTGCCTACAGCACTCTGTGCTACTTTTCCAGGAGATGTCATGGTGGTTGAAGTCCCCCAGCAGGACAAGATCCTGCAAGCATGATGCTCCTGCAGCTGGAGTGAGAAGTCTTCGTCAACAGAGTCCCCTTGATCAGGCGGCCTGTAGTAGACACCAACCACAAGATTCCCTCTGCTGCCTCGTCTTGGATTCTTACCCGTAAGCTTTCAGCCTGCTTGTGGCTAATCTTCAGACAGCTCTTCAGACTCTACCCGTTTCTTAACATAGAGGGCAGCACCTCTGCCTTCTGAACAGCCTGTAGCCATTGACAGCCACACTCCAATCATGGGATTTGTCCCACCAAGTTTCAGTAATGGCAACCAGGTCATAGCTTCCTAGAAGCACGGTGGCTTCCAGCTCCTCCTGTTCGTTGCCGATGCTGCGCGCATTGGTGTCAAGGCACTTCAGCTGGGCTGTTGGCCATGTCACCTTCTTAGAGGAGCTGGGCTGTTGGCCATGTCACCTTCTTAGAGGAGCACCCCTTAATTCCTTTGAGGTATTGCACTGGTGTTTCCTTGCTGAATCCCTATTACCTCAAGAGTCCCTGGCTCACCTTTGTAAGACTTCAAGTGTGCTGCAGTGTACCCAGAAGGTCTCAGAGCAACAGGCTGAGTGCCCTCGCTAGCACCCCATCCCTCTAACCTTGGCATGTTATCCCAGAGCTTGTTGTGGGGTAAACTCGACTCCCCCTTCAAGTCGAGTTTAAAGCCCTGCCAATGAGCCCCACTAGCTTGTGAGAAAAGACCCTCTTCCCTCTTCGAGAAAGGTGAATCCCATCTGACACCAGCAATCCGGGTGCCGCGTAGGCCACCCCATTATGGAAAAACCCAAAATCGTGGCAGTGACACCAGCCACAGAGCCATGTATTAATAGACTGGGCCCATCTCTTTCTTCCAGTGTCGCTGCCCACAAATGGAAGGAGAGAGGAAAAAATAACCTGTGCTCCAGATTCCCTTACCAAGTGTCTCAAGGCTCTGAACTCTCTTTCGATAGCTCATGGACTACACGTTGTGGCTTCATTGCCACCCACATGGAAGAGCAGTAATGGGTAATAGTCTGTCAAAATTCTATCATTTAGATCTTATTTGCGGGACTACTGCAAATATGACTGCATTGCACAGTGCTGAATTTCATCTTAAATTCCAAGTATATTGGTTTGTTTTTATGTGGAAGTACCTCTGTTCAAAGAGAATGCAATGCTGATATATTGCTCTAGTATTAGAGCTTGTAAAAAACTTTTGATTGCTTTGTCCCAGAGAAAACTCAGGGCAATTTAGTTTTGTTGCCCTGAATAAAGACAACATATGATTTGCCCCCCACTTCCCTAACCAACAAGGGGCAGTTGTAGAAAGGCTTGTCTTGGAAAAGCCTAGACTGCTTTATTTTGAGGTCTTCAGTTGAAGTGCAATTTCAGAGTTCCTGAACGACTGAGCTATTCCACTTTATTCTGGTTTGATTTTAAATTTTGTTTCTTTGTTTCATGGGAAAAACAGATTAGATAAATTATGTCTCAGTTTTCACCAGGAGGCTGGGCTCCCTAGCCAGAGATGCATGGGGTATCAGTGTGATTTATTTAGAAATACTGTCCAGTTGTTTCTTCTTTTTGTTACCCCAAAATAAACACATTTCAATTGAGTAATGCAATTTTTCAGTTTTACAGAATGTTTTGATGCTTGTTCATTACAATTTGTCCAAAATCTAAATATTATCCACAGCTTATTTTAGCTTTCCTTAAAATCTGAAAATGTTTGTAAAATTAAAGCTTTCAAATGGAGCTGCCTTATTCCATAGACACAATATGCTAGTGAAAACTTCCACTGGGTTTAATTTCCAAAAACAAGTGTCACATTCTTCACTATGGTTTAATAAGCAGCACCCTGCTCTACAAAATATTACATGCTCTACAAAATATTACAGACTGCCCCTCCATTTACAGAAACTATATATTTCATATGTGCAGAAAATCTCAGAAGTGACTAAAATGTTTCATGCTTGCAGTGAACAACTGTTCCCTTTCCGGTGTCTAAATGACTGGCTGTTGCTGTTACTCACGGTGCTTATTTCAGTAGCATCTGCTGCTAACCAAAATTCATGCTAAGAATCGTGCAGGTACCAAAGAGCTTGTGGTCTCGGGAGTTGAGATAAGGAAAGAGACAGTAATAACCAGCAAGCCAAGGGAATGGTGTGATAGCGGCAATCAGCACGTCCGCCCTGCTGGCTTCTAGGCTGGAGACCTAAACAGTCTAGGAAGAAAGGATAGTAGAGTTCAGTGAATGTTGAGGTAACATTTTGGGAGCATCCATGATTGCAGGAGAGCCTCCCCACTGAATGACTAGGTCTTCAAGCGTTTATGAGACTTTATGAGCAATAAATACATTAGTTCTTCTGTTAGCTGTCATATAAAAATGTGTTTTCATCTATATTGCTTTCTACAAGGATTATTGTGAACAAGCACTTGCTTCTAGATCTGTTTGTAAATGGCTCATAAACAGGAGGTCAAAGTATTATCCAAGCAAATTCATGAAGACTTTTTCTACTTGTTTGCGTTGTTTCATCTAACGCATCTAAGTCTGTTGGTACAGGCCAAGGACAGTCTTTTTGTGTGGATCATCTTCATTTCATATAAACTTCATAATCTGGAACCAACACAGGGACATTTTACTAAGAGGCTTCTGGTTACTTTTTTCTTTTTTTCAGTTTGAGTATCAGAATAGAATGTGAGTTTATCATGTGCAGTCAAAAAATCACCAGGGGAATATGTAGTAGAGCTCAAAGTTAATAGCCTCTCTAAAACTTGAAGAACAGGGCACAGGGACGGAGGATGGGAAGGGATGTAGCATTCCCATTTCTTCTGATCAGTTCAGCAAAGGTTTAGCATCAAGTGATGTAGTTGTGGCTACAAAACCGTTCAGCTTCCCGCACAGAGCAGGGTTGTATTTGCCCCGAGCACTGTGTGCTGCAAGAGAACTTGTTGACAGACTGCTTGCTGCAGCAGCATCACGGAAGGTATTACAGCTAATTCAGCGTGTCTCTGGCCGGGGTTAGGCAAGTTTGAGGCTTCTGTGGTATCACTGTACTTCCACATCAGCGTTTGTGAGAGCAAGCTCGGCTCTTTATAAGCAAATATAAACAAACCAGTTCAGGTTGTACAAATTCCAGGGGTGGTACCAGCGCTCACAGCTGTGGCAAAGCAGGGCTGTGACCTGCCCAGAACAGAGGGATAGTGTTTTTCATGAAAGGCTCTAAAAGCAGAGAAGATGGAACCTGCTGAAAACACATTTTTACTCTGATGAAAAAACAACCATGAAGTTACTGCATTTTCTGATGCTTAACTTATTCTGTTCATCATCTGAAATGATGACATGGGCCACTTTTTATTACTGTAACATGTGTTCACACCAAAGAACACCAAGCTTCATGTGGTTAGGCCATTTTCATCAGAAATAAACAAACTGAATTTTATTATGAATGAAGAGTGCAGCAAGTGAGATCTGACCCTCTTGCAGTTCTTCCTGACAGAAATCCATGATATTAAATTATATCTTTGTTCTACAACTATAGGTTGCTGAACCTAATGCAAGTCTTCCCTTGGATTATTCAGGCAGCTGAGTCCATCAGATCTGCCTGTTTTTTCGTCTGAATTACGTTGAATGTGATATAGCCTGGTATAGTAAAGCAAGCTGGACAGATTGTCCTTCCGTATGATGCATCATTTATTATACTGATAGTCAACAGGTTTTTGGAGACTTGCAACCCATCCTGCTGGATGTTTGTAGGTGGATTCTGACTGCATTTGCTTTCTTGGAGAGGATGCTGTGAGAGCTTCAGCTCTGCTGAGGGAGGTCAGCATCAAGGGCTCCCATGGCACGTTAGAGCGGTCCAGGAATCAGCTGTAAATCTTTGGTAAGCTGCAGCGTTATGGCTGAGGTGTTGTGCACCCCACCTCCCAAAACGTGTAACATGAACAGGATGAGTATTTTGCTTTTCCTGGTGAAGTCTGGAAGGAGTCTGGCTGACCTGTTATGTTTCTCTCCAAAAGCTTTTGGACAACTTAAAGGAGCAAGGGAGTGGCCAGGAGGGTCAGGGATTAAATTGCGAGGAAGGTTTTGAGAGTCAGTTTAGGGTGTGCTCACTGCTGAGGGCTAGTGAAGTGTAGCTGTCCTTGGCTAAGCATGTGGTAGTAAAGGAAGGGCTGATTCACCCTTGGATAACTCGGGGGGATGTATCTTTTCAGGGAACAAGAGCTACTGTGGGATGACCAGGCTGCTCGAGCCTTTGCATCCTGGTTTCTGCCAGCAAACGTGCTGCAGGCTTGTGCCAGCGGGTAGGAAACCTCCCTACCCAGCGTGAGCACTCGCAGCATGCTCTGGCCTTGGGGCTGGCTCCTCTTGCTCCCTTCCATCTCCTCCCCAAGCCGCAATGGGCTTTTTCATCGAAACTCAGTTTCTGGATCCTGTGGCTGGCAGAAGGCCCCTTGGGTGACCCTGTTCTTCTGATGGCTCCGTCTTTTTTTGGAGGGGTAACACCAAGTTATTTAGCCCACCGGCCAATTCCATGTAAATGAAACCCTTCCCACGGGGTCAGGGAGGGGTTGGCACACACCATTTCCTTTTCTATTCAGAGCACTTCTGGGGTGGTCAGAGCACTTCTGAAACTTGCACAGTGTATACCCCAGGCAGTGTTCTGTGTGTGGGGACCTCTCCTTCGGTCCGCCGTCTCCAACTCCAATATGCTGACAGGGTGGGTGGCAGATTGACCACCTCCAGCTCACTCCCTCTCCATGTCTGCGGTGGGCAGCAGGGGTCTTGGAGCCACACTTCTGGGTCTGGCCCTGCGTTTGACCCCTAACCCTGTCAAACTGGGGGATTTTTACTTGATCCATCTTACCGATCTCACTTGTCAAGCGTCAGGCTCTTATGCCTATTGATGACTTCTATCATGGCTAAGGAGGTGTTGATGATGAGAGAGAATTTTGTATCCTGGATCCTCCATTAACTGTTATTTAAGGATGACTGTGAACTTCAAACTTTTCCACTTTTCCCCAGTTTTCACAAGGATATCTCCATGATGAGATTAAACAACCTTCCTCAGGATGTGGGAAATGGGGTGAAGGAAACAATGATTTGGAAAAAGGATAAAGCAGGCTAGAAAGACGTTAACCTGGGCACTGAAAGAAGCTCTGGATTCTCAAAAATGTTTTGCAGGGGCCATCCTAAAGCCCATGTAGCTTCAGTAATCCATGATCTCTTCCAGCTGTTAGCATGAGCACCACAGCATAATAATCACCTCAGCGTGCATTACGCATTCTCCATTTTATGGTATGTCTCTTTACTTATTAGATCATTGACAGAGGGAACAAGCCATTTGTTGAAGGAGACCTGGATGTAATTATGCATAGTTCAACTGGATCCTATTAGTGCTAAACAACAAAAGATGTTACACGTAATCCGAGTTAGTAATCTACACGGAAGAGTATGGCAGAGTCAGGAAGACAAGGACTGATACTCAGCAGAGAGTGCTGCTTGCAGAGATACAGTCCTGATGACATATTAGCCCTGATGCATATTAGCCATGGGTCATTAATTTTGTCTTAATGTTCTCTCCAGGTATGAGACACACACACTGAGATTACACAGGAGTTGACTAATGATAAATAAAACCTGTCCTGGCACAGGGGAACAGGAGACTTCTGTAGTCTCTAGTGAACACATGCCCAAAATAAGAGAAGACAGAAAATATTTCAGGCTGGTACCTCTGCTTTGTCACAGGAATGGGTGTGAAGGTCCTGGGGAATCCTCTGGCCCTGTGAAACAAAACAGTAGGAGCAGCCAGACCACTACCAGCCCAGTTCCCAACTGGGATTCCTCATCACGCAGGTGGCTAGCACTGCACTCACAGGTCTGCTTGTGTAACTGCGGGGCAGTGCAGGGACGCCCAGGCACGTGCTAATTAGCACCAGCAGCGTCCGGGGCGGTGCTGCTCGGTTTCTGCAGTAGTGTTCAAGGCAGACGCCGGTTAATCCTCAACCCTACCAAGCATCGAGCCCGTTTGCTGACTGATTTGCAGCCGATGTGCAGTTTGCACCCAGGTTCAGATTGCTAATAAATTCAGTCCGCTGAGGTGCTCTTCCAAGGGATCAGTTTTAGGCTCTGGCTAGATGTGAATATTGCCAGCGTAACGGTAGTCAATTACTTAATTTTGCACAGGTTTCCTCTTAGCACTGGGAGACCTATAAATGCGTAAGTTGAAAGGCTAGGGGAGAAAATCCCTCAAAAATGAAGCATTTGATTTGCCACTTAATGTTCTCGATATCAGTGCAATACTGAGTAGGCCAACTGTAGCAGTTTTATTCCACCATAAAAATGATAAAAAGGATACAATTTTCAGTCAGTTGTGCAAGATTTCCTTGTTGATATGGTTGTTAAAAGAAGCTTCCTGATTTTTTAATAAGCTAGAAACAAAATAACTGTGGACTTTAGTTTATAGCTCATATGTTCCAACACAGTGAAACAACGTAGGAGTTAGGGCCAACAGGCACAAATACTGAATGCAATGATGATGAAAATAATACTAGTAGAATTAGGGAAATATCCTGATTTTTTGTTGTTGTTGTTGTTGTTATTTTTGTTTCATCAGAGCCCATTATCCTACAGTTTTTCTTTCAGAACTGAATTTCAAAATTGATCAAAGGATTTTCTTTACCCAGACATATTTCAGAAAATGCCATTCTCACAGCATATACTTGCAGAGGAAGATGTTCAGTTACATCTGGTATATCCATTTGACTTATCAAATACATCTGAAGCCAAGGAAAACTTTTGCTAGCCACTCTTCTTTTTTATTAGAAAAAGAAATCACTCTCTTTTCAGCACAAATCTTTCGGTTTCTGAAGTGTCATGTCAGATAAACTGCATATTCATCAACAAGGTGAGGAGAGATTAAGAGTTTTTATGAAAATCTTTTCCTCAACAACAGTAGGAATTCACTGGTCCTCTCGTAGTGATCATTGGTCTTTTCAACAAGGGAAATATGTGTCATCATCCTTTTTGTACAAGAGAGGAGACTGAAACTGAAGCAAGGAATTGCTTGCAGTCATGCCAGATTAGTGTTCCTGAAGAACCTGTGGAGCAATTAGCAATTAATTTGAGCTCTGATATGAGGCAGGAGGAGAGTCAGGACATCCTGATGGTCTTCTGGCTCTAGTGGGAATGCCTGTGTTTTGTTGGGAAATTCACTTGATGTCCATCTGAAAAGTTAAGGAGGATAAAACACACTTTACAGTGTTTCTGGGGTTCTCCACCTCTGAGAACAGCAGACCACAGAGCTCAGATAAAGCAAGGCTGATGGAGAGCATCTAGTTAACTTGACCCAAATATATCTCAGATCCACAATCCCAGCAAGAAAATAAACCACAAAACACACTGAACAAGTAATTTGTAACCCAGTAAATGGTTTCTGCCATTCGAAATAAGTGATAATATTTTGTTGCATCCAGTTAAGAACCTAATTTATTTGTCAGTGTACCAACTTCTCTGATCATCTCTGGTAGCTGTGTCTATCTGAGGTGAAGGAAATTTTTGACTGCAGGAAGTAAGCATAGCCCAGTTTTGTTTTGTTTTTTTTTTAATGAAACTGCACATTCTATACCAACTAAAAAAGTCTATGAAGAAATCACCTAAGAGGGGTTTGCTGTTATTTTCAGAAAATCAATAATGCTATTTTCAGATAAGAAGTTAGACTGTAGAAAATAAGCACAAACCTCCCAAGCCCTGTGTTTGAAAGATATCATCCAGATCGTAGGCCAGCCTGTTGGAAGACAATTTGGTCTACCATGTAGGCCCACAGAGTTTGTCATGTACCTGTGTGTTGCTTCACTGTGGGTTGAGACAACTGGTGGTTCACAAACAGCTCCTGTTTTGTTTCCAAGCCGCACTGTAGTAGGCAAATGCAGACTGAGTTAGGAGCAGCTTTCAGCTGGTATTAGTACCTGCTGACAGGCAGAAAATTACATTTGTGAATGTTTTATCAACAATATTTTATGCAGAACTTTTTGTAATTATAACAGTAACGTATCTTCTTGTTTACTGCAATTCTGAGTTTATGATGCATCTCTCTCTCTCCTAACCATCGCACATCGCAGGGATTTGGATCAGGAAAGCTCTTTTGAACCATGCACTGCCTGTAGCTATTGGTGAGGCAGAAATAATGTCTGGTAACCTCTCATATTGCTAGTTTGTGCTGTTCCCCAGCCCTTTCCTGGGGTCGCTGGACCTGCCATATCCATAGGATGGGAGTAATCTAACGCATGGTCTCTAGACCAGTGGAACAACCCCCGACCAGGTATATGCAGGACCTTGGATAGAAAAGCAGTAGCTTGAGGCAGCAAGGAAATTGCAACTCCTCTGCTGTTGGTTGCTGAGAGAATCTAAAATCTGCCTGAGACTGGCAAGGATGGATCTAAGCTCTTTGGCTCCTCTTTGACATGGGCAGTCCCCTGTTTTTTAGTGCTCATCACTCTCCTTAACGTTGGAGAAGTGAAGAGAAACTTTGGAGGAGTGTGTCATCTGAAGAAATGCTTGCTTGCTGAGCTGGCTGAGCAACATTTATTGCTTGTTGAGCTCAAGATATATCTTAGCACTTAATGAACTGTTAAAAAAAATCCTTTACTGATGCTCAGCCAAGGTGGCCATAGAAAAGCAACATGGCTTGAAGGGCCATTTAATTCCTAAAATTGTTTTAATCACCCTGCGCTACTGTGGTAGAAGTAACTGGTGAAACAAAGTGAGTCCTTCATGGTTGTGTAACCTGGGGAGTTTGTGCTGCAAGATGCTTTGGAGGCTGCACTTCTGCTGGAGAGGACCCTACAGTCTGCCAAGGCTTGGTGCTGCCGTTAGCTAAATGGGAATGTCGCTGCCTGTGATGCCAACAGTGAGCCAAAGGGCTCTGTTTTCCTCTTTGAACTGAGGACCCCAGAGCAGAGTTTCTTGGTTACACAATAAAATAATAAAAATGCTAGTTTAAATTTTGAATTAGTAAAGGACTATTTTTGGCTTTCTCAGAGACAGCATCTGTAAATAATCAGGCAGAAGCCTTTCCATAAAACAACACAGAAAAACCTCAAAGAGCATTTAGATTCTGCAACATTTAAACAAGATTTTTAACTCATGGGGAAGCCAATATCAACACAATGCTTCCTGCACATAAAAGCCTGGAATTTCTTAGCAGTGTGGGGGCAATAAATGACTATCACATTTCCCTCCTTTCTAAAAACTAAATATTTTTCAATGGAAATAGTAATATTGATGGAAAAAGAAAAGAGGACCATGAGTTATGTAAGAATTGATTTAAGCTCTGAACCCCTACACACTGCAGACTGGAGGCTAATTAAAGAAAAACTTAAGCTGCTCAGTTTTACTCTAATTGTCCTCCGAGCTCAAGAGATCAAATATGCTAGCTGAGATCCTTCTTGTAATCACCCACATTCAT
>NW_010528391.1:55918-62714 GCF_000687285.1 Phaethon lepturus | reverse complement strand
ATTCCTGCCGCTCTCAGCCAGGTCCATCCATAATGCAAACAAAAGAGGTGAATGATATACTCTTAATTATGTCCTCTACAAAGATAAGAGAACATGATTACTAACAGCTATACACATATATGCTCCTAGCAACCTCTGACTACAGTGTTTGCCTACAGTGTGTGTGAAATCAGAAATTCATCCATAACCAAGTACATATGGGTGGGTTATTTGCTAAGGCAAAATGTAAACATTGTCCAGTGTAAAAAAATTAATACTTTATTCAAGATGCTGTTACCTTGGTTTCTTGGCTCTTGCAAGAGGAGTGCTGTTGGCTTAAGGGCTCTTGTGCATTTGAGTGGAAATTTGTTTATGAACAACTGGGTACATTTCTGGTCATTAGGTTGAAACCTATAAATTTCCAAGCTGTGGATGAATGAACCAGTAAATACCAAATTTGAGTGGGGAGGACCAGTGCGAGCAAACAGAACTGAGAAACGTTACGATTTAATATGACTCCATGAGCAAGCTGTGTGGTTTCACGAACCACCCCTTATTTGTGAACTGCTGCTAGAGAAGGGCTGAATTAAGCATTTATTTCATCTGTGTGAAACTCTAGGTAAAGAAGCAAAAATCAGAGTCTTGCAATTCCTGATTACCAGTCTGGTTATTTTTCAGCTGTAGTTCATAAGTTGTTATTTAGAGTGACTAATTTTCTAGCTTCCCACAAGCAACGGATTTGTGTCTTTTCCCAGATGAGGCACAGTTATGAAAAGTTATATAGTAAAGGAGTCAAGATAATGGCATGCCAAATGGTGCCTAAATCTGTTTTTCTCTGCTACATTATTTACTCGTTTTGATATTCTGAGAGATGCCAAAGCAATTTCCCCAAAAACTAGTGTTTGCTTCATCAGCAGCTTTCAGAGAAAACAAAATGTTGTGGTTTAGACATAGGAAAAGATTGTCACAGAGATACTGAGCTTACCAAAGTGCACCCATTTTAATGAATTCCCAGAACCCTCAGTAATGGGTCAGTCAGTGTTGGTGGGGCCTGGGAGCCTGACACAGCTGTAGCGCTTGACTTAACCATGTCCCTTGGTCTGGCACAGCCGTAGCTCCTGGCTGAACCATGTCTCCTGGCCACCTCCCACTTTCTGGCTGTCCCAGGCAGATAGCACTGGAGCGCAGGCATGTAGAGCTGTGCCCCTTCCCAGACCATGCATGGTCTCTCTGGAGCTCAGTGCTGACATTTCCAAAGGGACAAAGCACATCTAAGCTGTTTTGCAGCTTTGAAAATCCTGGTTGGGTCTACCACCACACGAAAATGCTTTGATGAAAGTAAAACATGAATGAAGAAAGACTCCATCTTCTGAAACTGCAAAGGTTTTATTCTGTCCCAAAGTAAGAATTTCTTTCTTTTTTTTTTTTTTAACTCTGTCAAGCTTGGAAACACCACAGATTGGCACACTTTGATCATGGCACCGTGTGGAAACCAAAAGTTTGTGCTGTAATTACCTTCTCACTGTAGCTTTCTTTTCAAACCAATCTAAGCTGCCATCAAAAGAACAAAAAGCTGTTGTGGGAGTTGTTATCACGAGACTGACAGACCTCCAGTGATAAAAGTGTGTGTCATCCCCGTGTGTTGTCCGCACATTTGTTTACTTGTTAATGTGACTTTTAACATTTTTCTTTGGCTATAGCATTTAAGATTTAAGAAAGATACACTGTAAGATTCTCTTAAGAAAGATAACCTTAAGAAGGGGTCCCCTGTAAGTGGGAAGGATGCTGAGCAGAGGGACTCACACGGGAGATGATAACTGTCAAAGTAGGGCAAGCCCACAACTCTTCAAAGTAGAGTAAGAAAGTGTCACTTAGCTGCAATGTGTTTGATGGAAAGGTTTATTAACTTGGTTAACACATGTATCTTCAATATACAATTTTTCAGGCAGTGTAAGCTGGTTACAATAGTACTTAAATTGAAGACATTAAAAGCAGGTGTGTTTCCCTAAGTTACTTGACTGTACCTGTCTTATGCTGCTGCATTTTCATACAGGTACTCCAACTTTTCACATTAAACACAATGTTCATACAAGTCACAACTTCTTATGGTACTTTTCATGAGTACAGAAAGTCAAGGTAGGAACAGGGTTGACATAGTCTTGTAGATCAAAAAACAACAAGTGAGATCATTGTTCAGCTATTATGAAACATTATCCATCATCTTAATTCAATAGGTGAAGACTGCAGCATGATCAACACAGAAGTAATAGTATACAATATGGTTTTGCGTTTTTTGTTCATATCTTACCCATTCACTCTCTTCATACTATGTGGGTAGCAAACAGATGTATTACATTATACTACATTAAATCCTGTGGAGGCAATAGTCTTAAGTGCTGCGTCAAATATTTATAATGTGGAATTATTTTAGGACAGGAGCCAACTGCAATATGGCATCCTTCATAGTGTCTCTCTTGTTTTTCTAAGAAGCGGAAGCTCAGCTACTGCCTTACAGTTATGATCCTTCTCTAACCTTCAACATCCCTTTTCATTTGTCACCATCTGAATATGTTTTAATTATTATTATCATATATTAGAGTCTCTGTTGCTTTCCTTATTAGCTTTCTTATTTAAGTTGGGAAGGACCAAGTTTTCAAGAGCCCCCTTCTAGCCCTACTGCTCATCTGGGTGGGCAAGACCCCACTCTCTCATGCCCATGAGGTGCAGCACGCATGACGGGAGTGTATATACCAACTCTGTGCCCTCCAGCTAGCCCACAGCTATGGACCAGGCGCGGGGAGCAGCTGTAAGTCATCAGTGCAGGCTGGGTGCGAGGTGATGCCATAGCCCTGACCATGACCTGAGTCCTGAGACTCAGCTTACTGGGGCTTCTAGCCCATGGGTGAGGGTGTGGGGAGACAGATCAGGGCAAATAAGCCTGGCATATCCTGCCAGCTGTTTTACACTCTGTGCCTGGCAGAGAGGTTATGTTTTTCAAGAGTATATTCTCTTCAGTGCACAAGACACCAATAATTTCAATAGCAAGAGGAATTTCCACTCTTAAATCTTTATCTGCATAATGCTAGGCAATGTCTTGCTTTTCTTTTACTTTGAAAAAAGGAAAACCTTAACCATAGTAGATTGTCCTGAAAACATCTAAAATATCTGCAGCTATTTTCTCTTTAGAAAATCGACATGTTAAAGGAGTTTGTTGTTCACCTACAACCACGTCTTCTATTTATGAATCTGTTTAAATGCCAGACTTTGGCATGCTTCTTTTACTTCCTTTGACTTCCAAGCTTATCCAAATAACTTTTTTAACAGAATTAATTTACAGGTCAAGTTAGTAATTAGAAATTCTTTACTCAGAAATATTGGCAATATTTATACTCTTTATTCAGAAATATTTATCTCCAAACACATTTGTTACTCAACCAGCTGTATAACTGACTTCATAATTGAATTGTTCAATATTTTTGATTGTTTTAATAATTTACTCACACATGCAGGGTCGGAGTTTAACATTCAACAGGAGAACAACCTTTTCTTTGTAGACGATTTTCTGGAGAGTTAGAATGTTGTTTTTTTCATGTAGGTGACAGTTTTGGAGCATCATACTTGCCTACAGTAATTCATAGGGTTTGAGTTGGGTTGAGACCAGAGTCTGTTGCAGTGTCTCAGTTTGCAGAGCCAGCTAGATGCTGACCAACACACTCTTCAGGTTGAGCATACAAGCAACCCACAGACTGCTCATGTGGGGGCAAGTTCATCCTGCCTTATTCAAGCCTGGTTTTCTTTGCTGTAAAGACGCAGCCTTGAATAACCTGTGTCGTTTGTCTTCCTCTTACCTCCTCTTTGTGGTTATGTGTTTCAACATTTAGAAATATAGAGACAGCGAGCATGGCTTCACCAAGGGCAAATCCTGCCTGACCAACCTAGTGGCCTGCTATGATGGAACGTCTACAACAGTGGACAAGGGAAGAGCTACCGATGTTGTCTATCTGGACTTCTGTAAGGCCTTTGACACTGTCCCCCACAACCTCCTTCTCTCTAAATTTGAGAGATATGGATTTGATGGGTGGACTGTTGGGTGGATGAGGAATTGGTTGGATGGTCGTATCCAGAGAGTAGTAGTCAACAGCTTAATGTCCAGATGGAGATCAGTGACAAGTGGTGTCCCTCAGGGGTCTGTACTGGGACCAGTACTGTTTAATATCTTCATCAATGACATAGACAATGGGACTGAGTGCACCCTCAGCAAGTTTGCAGAGGACACCAAGCTGAGTGGTGCTGTTGACATGCCTGAGAGATGGGATGGCATCCAGAGGGACCTGGACAAGCTCGAGGAATAGGCCCATGTGAATTTCATGAGGTTCAACAAGTCCAAATGCAGGGTCCTGCACCTGGGTCGGGGCAACTCCCGGTATCAATACAGGCTGGGGATGAAGGGATGGAGAGCAGCCCTGATGAGAAGGACTTGAGGGAACTGGTGGGTGAAAAGCTGGACATAAGCTGGCAATGCGCGCTCAGCACAGAAGGCCAACCATATCCTGGGCTGCATCCAAAGCAGTGTGGCCAGCAGGTCGAGGGAGGCGATTCTGGCCCTCTACTCCACTCTGGTGAGACCCCACCTGGAGTCCTACGTCCAGCTCTGGAGCCCTCAGCATAGGAAAGACAGGAACGTGCTGGAGCTGGTCCAGAGGAGGGCCACAAAAATGCTCAGAGGGCTGGAACAGCTCTGCTGTGAGGAGAGGCTGAGACAGTTGGGGTTGTTCAGCCTGGACAAGAGAAGGCTCCGGGGAGACTGTATTTCAGCCTTTCCATACTTAAAGGGGGCCTAGAAGAAAGATGAGGACAGACTTTTTAGTACAGCCTGTTGCAATAGGGCAAGAGGCAATGGTTTTAAACCAAAAGAGAGTAGATTTAAACTGACATAAGGAAGAAATTTTTCACAATGAGGGCAGGGAAACCCTGGCACAGGTTGCCCAGAGAGGTGATAGATGTCCCATCCCTAGAAACATCCAAGGACAAGTTGGACGGGGTTCTGAGCCACCTAATCTAGTTGAAGATGTCCCTGCTGATTGCAGGGGGGGTGGACCAAATGACCTTTAAAGGACTCTTCCAACCCAAACTGTTCTACAGTTCTACAATTCTATGATTTAACATGTTGGCAGATGCATGGGAGCTTGTGGGTCAGAACTTCCAGAATAAGAACATTGCTCTTCATAGCATGCTGCCCTGAGCCTGATAGAGACTGATCCTTCCCTGTGTGCATGGCTAATGTAGCATGGAGGTTACCCAGACCTTTCCACAGGGTTGTAGTCAATTGCCTCAGTCTCATGTGGGGACACAGAAACAGGACTGTTGGCTATCACTCTATCACCTGAAAACTTTACTGACCTGCATTGGTATGGCTGTAGCTGGAATACAGGAAAAGATGAGGTGGATGAGGTGAGATGAGATGAGATGAGATGAGATGGAGAGAGTGCAGAGCTGAGTGATGATATATGGCTTTATTTTGTACAACAAATGTGAGTCCTCTGCCAGCCATTTCCTGAGTGGTGCCAGTTCTTACCTCCACAGAAGAGGACATGCATTCATTTCAGTGCCATCACTCTATTGGAAATTTTTCTCCACACTTAGGAATTTGGAGAATGTATTCAACTACATCTTGGTATGTTATTGATATTTGCTTGCCTTAGAGCTGATTCCCAAATTAAAATCAACACCTTCTCTATTCTAATGATTATTGCAGTATGAAGGGGAGTATGAGCAGTGTGTAGCAGGGAAAATGAGGACAGCCTCCAAGTTTCTCTGTAAGGGCCCTCTTTCAATACATCCAATCCCAAATCCTATGTGAAAGTACCATAATTCTTATCATAGTGTCTTGACAACCTTAATCCTCTCTGCTGGCACAGGCTGTAACTCACTCTTTGGACCCTTTCTCCTGTTTGAAAATGGCTTCAAAGAAAATGGAAACTACTATCTGCTGTTACTTTAAAAAGGCAATTGAAACATAAATATCTTGGCACAGAAGTCCAAGTCAATCTATTTTTTAGTTTCTCAAATTCAGTGCAGCATTTTCTCATTCCATAAGAAAAGAACACTGTCTGAGGTTTCCAGCTCCTCTGGGTGGGCTCATGAGCCAGTGAAATGGAGGGGTGGTTTCTACCAAACTTGGCTCGGGTTTGTGTAGCAGCTCATAAACACTGTGATTTGCATAACCTCTCCAGCATCTGAGGGAAAGAGATTGTCAGTCAACACTTCTGGCATGTCAGGGTCATTCTTAACACATTTGATCCGAAAGGGCACCAACAGGGTGAACTTAATCTCCTTCCGCTCCAGCCATCTTAGACGGGGAATGATGTTTTCAATCAAGTCAAAATGAAGATGACTACAAGTTGAGACCATTCAGTTTCTGAGCCCTTTACTGATCAAACTTTGTATGTGGTATTCTTGAAACTATCTAAATTTGCAGATCTCATTGAGACATAAAATACCCAGACTGTCAGTCTGGTTTTCATTTGCACTCCTTCCAGCTCTGCTGTAATTGAGAGCAGTTATACAGTCTATCTATAGCTTCCATATACCTCTTTTAGGCCTGTGTGCTTCCTGGTTTCATACAGGGTCCATTAGAACAGCAATGAGAAACAACTGAAAAAAAAATATAGAAACTCTACACAATATATTTTGCTCTGACAGACTATTTGACTAGATGATCCTGAAGAAATTTTGCATTTTTTAATGCATTCTTGCTTTCAATGTCACAAGGTGATGTTTTTTGCTTGTCTTTTAATGCTTCTTTGATTTCAGCAGG
>NW_010528391.1:33155-55887 GCF_000687285.1 Phaethon lepturus | reverse complement strand
TTATTTGTTAACACACTTTTTAAAGTCATAGAAGGTTTGCATCTGTATCTTTAGATGATATAGTGCTTTTAAGAGGCTGTGCCTGCATGACTTGCTCTGAGGCCCAGCAGAAGCCAATGGAAGGACATTTACCATTCCAAGCCAACATCCTGGCTCCTCGGCTGGTGTTCCTTGGCTGTATCAAGGAAAATGTGTGAGGTACAAGGGGGCAATGGGGAAAATTTAAATTAAACTATTTACAAAAAAAAATAATGAGGCAAATGACTTTGTAAAAATTGTCACATCTGGTCTGAATCTTTCCTTAGGCCACCTGACATTTCTTAGGGCACTTCAGAGTCATTGCAGTCCCTGACTAACTGGAACTCCTGTTTTCATCTGAGTATGTTAGCAAGTACTGTCCCTCTCCTCCTCCCAGCAGGCTTGAAGGAGGGAATTCTTTTAGTCAGGCCTTCTGAGGGTTTATCCACTGCCCTATTCAATGCCTGTTATGGAAAAAAATCAGCTTCGTTCTTTACATATTTCCTCACCATTTGGCTGTCATTGTTCGTTAGGGTGTTTTTCTAGTTCACTTTAGGCATAAGAAGTTGTTGGATGTTCTGGTATATCCTGGTATATACTATCCCTGAAGTCCATTTAGTGCCTAGTGTTTCTGAAGTGTTTATTTTCAAAAGCATTCAGACTCTGCCTATGTCTTTGATATATTTCCATCTTTCACATCCACATATGATGACAAAAGTAATACCTGAGTTGGAGATTTGTACTTTGATCTTCTAGCAATAGATATTTGTTGACCATATATTGCTTAAAGTGGTAAATGCAGCTGTTGTCCTGCCAATTTATGGCCTCATCTCCTTTTCTCCATCTCTAGGGGGATGGTATGTTGTTTCCAAGGCATGGAAATTATTTAATTTCTGGTATTCATTCTTATTTCCAAGTAATATTTGTACTAAGATGTCACCAAGGTTCTCATTAGATTTTTTTTTATAACAAACTATTAATACTTCGTTTTTGTGATGCTGAATGCTACTTAGATATTTGCATGTTGGCTGGGCTGTCACTCAGAAGACCAGGACTATCAGCAAAACCAAGCTTACTGTTGATAAACTTTGTGATAACTGTATTATAGACCACCACACTTGTCTCTCCCCAAAAATGAAGTGCAGGTCAACTAATGCGGATGGATATGGAGATATTGCTCTGGAAAGGCCCAAGGTGCTGGGCTTGGGAAGGCTACAGAGGGTGTGCACCCTCGGGGGAGTGCCCTGTGCTCCAGGACAAGTTTGTCATGGCTTTATTGGGGAAACACTGTTACCCAAAAATATTTAGTATTGTTAATAACAAACATTGGTTCAGATGTAAGGAGAAGAATGTGCTTGTAAAATTAAAACCAGATCCAGCTTTAGATGAGTCTATGATAATGCCTGCCTTTTGCAGACCTGATTGTATTAATCAATTTAAAAAACGACTGAAACGCCATGATGATGAACATAATTCGGAGAGAAACAGTTAAAGTAGAAGGGAGTTCAAATGCACATCCGTCTTCTTCTTAATTTTAAAAAACTTATTTTGAATAAGGTCCAAATGACAAAATCAGATTAGTTTTCTGGTGCTTTTTGTCAACTGATTTTACCTCTTTTTGACAGCTGCATCCCTGTACAAATGTAAAATCTGAGCTCCCCACTGAGCCCTGAGTTTGGAATAATTCAAACCTCATCTGAAACTCTTTTTCCAAGCTTCAGTACTGCCATTCTTTGTATATATATGAAGTGCAAGACTTTTTGTTACATAAAAATGATTGAAAGAAAATTTTTCTTAACTGAAGACTGGTTGAGTAATGTTTAATGTATTTAATTCCAAACAATCAGTTCCATGTGTGATTATGAAACGCTTTGCTTTGCAAAAAAGTGGGCATCTCTTTATTACAGTTTTATAATGCCAATACATCTTTCTCTTTCCTAAGTCTTGAAGACTATATGCAGCTAGTAAGAGTACTAGAAAAGGTCCATGTATACAAAGCCTGTTTGTGTTTTTGTGTACATACACATAAAACACACATGAATGTTATACCAGTCTATATTAAGTAGTATCCTGTAGAGTTCTAGATATATCGTTTGCCACAATTATGTTGTTTAAGGTGATGGTAAGTTTCCAATCATATTCTGCATATGTCACACTGAGAAACAATGAGAGCTTTCCAAAATAGTTTAGATGCCATATAATTATTTTAGCAGCTGTGGTTTCAGTTACCTTTAATTAGTTCCCCCTGCAGCTCTAAATAAAGAGAGGCTTCTGTTAAATGCAGTTATTTTCTTCTGCAGATGGCATGGTAAAGTGTGGCTGCTTATAAAAGGAGGCTACTGAAGCCTACATGGCAAACTTGGGGCTCTAAAGAAATGTGATTATTAATTAAGGACCATTTCTCCATGGCTTATTCATGATTTCCAGTCACTATGGGTTTATATCAGAATGGTAAACCCTAGATTTTATGCCATCTGACATTGCTAAAACAGTTGGCTTAGATGCTTGAGATCTGGTGAGATAACCTTCCACCATGGAAGCAAATGGTGTTTTGACATTGCCCTGTATTTTCCCTAAATCATTTACTTGGTTCAGTGACCCCAGCACTCCCCTAGAGAGTGTGGCTCGATCTCTATGAACACATGTTAAGCAGACAAAAAAGTCTCATAAAGACCATTTCTTTCTCTTACATATAGGACAAATTCTCAGATCCCATTCAGGCCAATATGGTTTTAAAACATTTCAGATGGAAACTGTAGGGCTGCATTCTGTTTCCATGAGATTCAGGGGTACGTGCCTACTGCCATCCACAGGAGCGAACATAAGCACTATTTTTTCCCAATAAAAATTTCATACCATCATTTCTTATAGAAACCTTCAGATATTTCAAGTCTATCATCAAGTTTGTAACTCTTCAGTCGTATAAACAAAAGCTACATGAAGCAAAATAAAGGTTCACAACAACACGAGTTTTAAGGGTTATTTTTGAAAATTTTTATTTTAAAGGTAAAAATAAGTATACATAAATAAATATATTTGACTTGTATTGCTGCTGACTGACAAGGAAGGATGGTATCAGAGTCAAGACTTTATGCCCTGAGAATGAGCTTCAGCATGGAAGGTGCCGTAAGGTGTAGTGTAGCAGGTCACAGTGGGCAGGAGAGCTCTGCTGGCTTCATTCTGCAACTTCTGGATCGTTTAATTAATTAAAGAATTGTTTCTGTTGCAACCACAAATGTTCCAGTTTGCACTGTTACCCAAGGGCAGAGCTCGCCTGACCTCCCTGGCAGAGGAAGAGAAGAGTAAAGAAATCGGAAAAAAAAGAGAGTAAGCAAATCACTTCAAGGAAGCCTTGTTTCCCTTACCCCCAAACCCAGCAGAGCAGAAAAGGCTGAATTGAAAGGGAAAAGGGATAAGACTGAGATTGATTAAGAGAGGTCCAGCCTGAAGAAAAGGCAAAGAATGAAACAAGTAAGACAGAGAAAAATAAACTACATTAAGAGCGAGCTGGGATGAGAGAGTCGGCCGCCAGCCAGGAGGGAGCAGCTGCGGCAGGAAGGCCCGGATCCCATTGAAACAGAAGAGGGGCCATCTCTCTGCTGGAATGAAAGGGAAACGAAAAAATAATTCACCTTTAAAAGCACAGAAATGGGATTTGAGGCTAGGGGAAGGCTGAGAGGAATGAGAATTTGTGAATGAGACGAGTTACTTCTTTCTGAGAGTGAGGCAATGGCTGTTAAAATCCTCCCAGAGAGCTGTGTGATGGCACAGATAAATCAGACCGGCCAGAGCGGGTAAGCCACTCCGAGCAGCTTCATGTTGTGTTAGGACTCTTGAATGAATGTTGAGCATCAAGCAAATTTCCTCATTTTTACCAGGGGAGATGAGGCAGATGACATACCATACTGATGACATCATGCCTCGCTCCAGATGTGAACAAAGAGGGAAGAAAGTGTAAGATGGATATTTCACCACAAGCCAGAGTAATCCTCAATACTGAGGGGGAACACGAGGTTGCAAATCTCAGCACAGGGAGGTTTGGCAAAATAAAGGACGAAAAGAAGCGGAGCAAAACCCTGGGCGATTCTGAGCAAAAACGGGAGCAAAAACAGAACGGACATCTTGAATTAAATATTTGCGCCTTCTAGAAAATACATTGTGCACGATAAGTGAATGTCATCAGTGTCACAACAAATTTATACTGGGCTGTGTAAATCTGGTAATTTAGGCATAGGCTGGAGGGGAAGCAAAGGGTGTGGAGAGAGCATTTCACCTGAAAGTGTCCGCAAGGAGGCTAGTTAGAAAGCTCCTGTGGTTTTGGATGTGTCAGAGCACTTAACTGCTGTTAAAAGAAAGAAGGCTGTTGATGTCCCACTTCAAGAACATTTTCAGTCTCATGATACTAGAAGGTAGGTTTTAAGGCCCTGCATTGGAAGGCAAGGAAAATTGCCAAGTGTATGAATCTAATAAACATAGAAGCAAAATATCCCCTTTAGAAGCCTGCTGGACTGCGGCTCCTAACTATCATAGAGCTCTTCAAACTCCCCCTTCCTGAACTGTCCCATGGATTCTTGCTAAATAAGATGCCAGACCTTTGCTTCTTCAGGTGAACCATACTATCTCCAACCAGACTATGAGAAGGTTGAGACTCTTAAGCTTGACGTATCAGTAAGATTGACAAATCCTGGGAAAAGGGATAATTTTGGAATATATATACTAAAGTATGGGAAATAAAACTCAGCTCAGGGCATCTTCAGAAAGCCCATTTGAGTCTGGGAAAAAAAGGAAATAAGTAATACTGCTGTAATCCTTCAGTGATGCAAATACTATGTGGGGACATAACATGAGGGTGGTGCCACCTCCTTTTCTTTTTCTTGATCTCAGAAATTCTTATACAGTTTTTTCACGATGGTAGAAGTTAATTAATCATGGACTTGTTTGAATCTCTTGATAGTGTTTCCATCATCTTTGAATAGGTGATTTATCTTGTGTGCTTGATACTGCAAGACCTCACAACTGTAGCAGAAATAGCTGTTTCTCAACACCGCATAAATTGTCCCCAGATTTATACTGACAAACTATGCAAAGACATTCTGGAGTTTTGCAATATTGTAATGCATGTTAAAGCCCTCCTATAAATTACAGACATTAGGTTAAAGAATGACCGCCATTTTTGTTATTTCAATCTTTTGCAACATTTTCCCAAACTCCCAAGTACTGTTGTAAACAAACAAACAAAACCACAGGAATTACTACAACCAGGCAATATAAACAGGTTGCGTCCAGATCAAAACAAGGGCTAGCTAAATTCAAACAGTTCTGGTTGCACTCTTACGCAAAAGAGGTTGGTTGTAGTCTGAAAGACCCTATCCCTGCTTAGTTACGCCAGGCTTTCCATTGCGGTGTTTACTTTTAGGAGCTGCAGTTAGGTGAACTGGAGGTTGGAGTACAGCCCTGAGAAGCTGTGCCTCAGCTTTGGCTCTCTGATGTCCAGCACGACACCTCCCAGATAACCACCACCTGGTACAGACCTTCCACCTTTGACGGTGGTAACTTAATACAACCGCACCTGCGTCCCTGCTCAGCCCCGGTGCCTTCTCCAAGTCGTATCCTCATTTCCCGAGGTGAGCATCGTACGTGCAGCCCGAGTTACGGATCAGCAGCTCCTGCTCAGTCAAACGAGGCACAATGGGGAGCAGAGCGCAGTGCAGGCAGCCAGCCCTGCAGGGGTGAGGTCCGTGCAGAAGGAGGCACCAGGATGAACCTGGAGTAAAGAAGCAGCAAAGGAGAGGGCAGAAGCCGTGAGACCCAGGTCTAAAAGGCGTGGGAACCCACTGTACCCAAAAGTGAGATGCTGCCTAAGCTTTGTGTGGATCGACCCCTTGGTTTTCCAACCTCAGCAAGCTAGTGTAAAGACACCAGCTTCCCTGTGTCTCAGCTAGTCTAGATTAATGCAGCTTTGAACATGAGAGATGCAAATCTGTACAGTGTGTTGAAAGAGTTGTTGTGACATGTCGCCTGTGGTGAGCAATTCCGAGCAAGTGGGAAGCCACAGTGTGTGGCAGCTGTTGCCTCTGAGGGATCTGCAGGGGTAGCTCCAAGCTTGAGCGCATTGCAGTGATTACATCTTGAAGAAAAACTAAATGGAAGTGGAAAGCTTCAGTTAACTATGGCAGGACTTGGGCCTGAAGTAAAACCTTCAGTGAAGCAAATACTGTGTGGGGACCTAACCAGGAGGGTGGTGCTACTCCCAAACCATGAGTTGCTTGTGTTGGAAGAGAATGACGGTCTCAACACCAGCAGAAACAACCCCTTCCAGTCCATCGCTATCTTTCCCTCCTGTATGTCAGTGATTTACACCTCTGGTGTTTCATCCCAGGTCAAGCATCAACAAAAAGAATCAGTCCGGTCCAAGTCCCCGTGAGAGCCAGAAACTGGAGAAGTAAAGAAAACTGTACTGCATTGCTTCAATGAAGGCAGACTTAAAATACATATTTTGCCTCTGAGTAATGTGGCAGCCCCACAGCACTTACTGAACTGGACCAGTGGCACTAGGATGTGCAAAATAAATTGTATACACATTTTTAATTTCTTACTTGATTTCTTCGAAGTCTATTCTGTCAAACTACCATGGAATGTGAACTAAACTTTTGATATCTATTTACATGACAGAACAGATATTTTCTATATACTTATTGCCTCTAGACTTTTTTTCCAGTGTCATACTGCAATGCAGCTGAAGTATTCTTTTAATCCAACCCCAAGTTTCCATGGTTTTCTCAAGATAAAGCCAGAAATGTTAACTGTAGTCAATTTTTATACTAGTTTGGTAATAGGAACATGAGAATTGAGGCATACTTAAGTTAGACTTAGCTTTGGTTTTGACCTATCTGTACCCAAGTACTTTCTCTTTAAGCTTTTCCAGTCCTCTATATTATGTTATTAAAGAACATAATGCTTGTGAGTGGCTATATAAACATCCCCCCCACAGTGTGAAACGAGGCGGCATGCAGAACGTGTGGTTGAAGTTGTCAGCTACAGATACTTCTCCACATGAAGAAATGGAAATCTCTGTGACATTCAGCTGTTTTCAATCTGCTGAAATATTTTGGTTTGTGTTTTTGTTTTTGTTTTTTTTTTAATTCTTTTGGGGTTTTGGTTAAATTAAAAAGATGACAGACACCTTATAACTTCTCTACAGAATTTATAGTAGATGTTTCTGTCTGTAATTAGTACATCACACAGATATGCTACAGTAAGTAGCTTCAGATGAGTTTTCACATGCATACTGTAAGACTTGGAGTCTGGCATTGTAGGTCCCTTCTCTGTCTGTCCCCTCACAGAGATGTTCTCGAAATGCAGTGAGAGCTGCAACACCCCCATTTGATGCTGTTACCTTTTCAAAATAGTCCTTAGCAAAACAAGACAAGGAGGCAGTCTTGGGATTCTTCATGTTTCTTGAAGTCTCACAGAAACTTTAAAAGAATGTTTTAACTTGTTGAAACACCTTGAGGTAAAAAAAAAAAAAAAGCTAGAGATGGATCGCTGCTGAAAGTATTCATTGGAAGGCAAAAAACATAGGGCTCTCTTTTGACTCAAAATCATGAAATTTTAAATGTAGGGCTAGCCCTGCACATATTTTCAAGCAGGGCAAGAAGTATAATATGAAGAGATTTCCCCTCTTTGCGCAAGGAGAAACCAATATCCTTAGCCTTTTGCTCCAGAATGGCAAAAGTCTGGAGTTGATACTGGGGATTTTCTCTTTGCTATCGTAAGGAGCATTTGCAAGCTAGATACTGGCTGTAAGATCAGACCTTTAAATGGCTTTTCTGGACATTGAAAATACTGAGCAAAGCTGCTGTCTCAGCACGGTTACCACATGGCCTGAGCTGGATCTGAGGCTCTGAACGTCAGTGGAAGCTGACGTTCTTCATCAAACTTCACGTCCCACAAAAAGTAGGCTTACTTTGAGCATCTGTAGTGATGTAGTTACTTATCCTTGTGCTAAGAGGAATACAAGGCTTGTCTGGTCATCTAAGCAGAAAGGCCCTGGAGGACTTTCTGTGCACAGTGATTTGTGAGAAGCAGACTTTGGTCTCAGGAGGACATATCATCCTTACACTTACTAATCCATCAGTGTTTTTCATTTTTAGATGCGAAGGCGTTTGCCCAAGACCATTGGCATCTCTTCCTGGCCCTTCATTGCTTTTCATGACACATTAAAATTGTAAAATGGCGCAGCTTTGAAGTTGTCTATGCAGGAAAGTGAAAGCCTTTTTATTCTCCCGAATAAGAGTAACCACATGAGGACTTAACTTGCTTTCATTCACATGCAACGTGCTTCATATGTCTAACTGATTTATCTTAGGTTTCCCACGTGTCCTCACACAGGCATGCCTCAATGCAGCTTGAAAGGAGGGAGTGCAGCCTTATGGCTGAAAAGCTGATGGTAAGTAATTAAACCTCACAGCAGTGAGAACCCCTGAGACAAAATCTTTGGCAGTTTTCTACACCATGTAGTGAGCTTGGGTCACCAAGGGCCTGTAAATAGCATCATAATGACTGGTTCCTCAGCAGGGATAAACATGTGCTTTGAGTTTTCTAAATGATTCAGAGGCGTGCTGTGAGATAACTACTGATAACAAGCAGATGTGAAGTTTGCTTTTCAAGACAGGGAGGCTGAGGGGTAAAGTCAAGCAGATTTTGGCTTATGGTCCTCTCAGAAAGCCTGATGTTTGAAGATCATTAAAGCTTCCTTTTTTTTGCAGGGGAGGAACTCACTTGTATCTGATGAAGGTAATGCTGTTTAAAACCAGTTCTTGTGAGGGCTAGGAGATACTGTAGGCAAAGCTTTCTTGAGTTTGAACCTGAAGACAAAAGTGGAACATTATTTTGCAAGACTAGGAATAGTGTATAATTTCAAAATCCATTTTACATTATGCTAGTGTCTTTCCAAAAGCTTTCTCAGAACTTGCATATGTGTAAGTCCCCCCTTTTTTTTTTCTTCAACGGTGCCTAAGTGTTGAAGGATGCATTTCATCATACCAGACAGCCAGACACAGAACAAAGGTGCTGAGCTCGTGTGTCCATACTGATGCAGCAGTGCTGCTCAGTGGTATAGGTACAGTAATGCTGTGGTGCTGAGAGTCCAGGGATGGGCTCAGTGTTAGCGTGGGGCTCTCAGCACTGTGTTTCACGTTGGCAGAATACACGAGCAGTCCTGTAGGATGATGCATTTGCGAGGTCTTGAAGGAACTCTGTTAGTCTCCCAAGTCAAAGGCTCTTACCAACAGGTCACCCGTTTTTTCTCAGGGAGGTTTGGAGTTTCACTAATACTGTAAAATAAATTATTTAAAAAGCCAAAGAACATGTCCATGAGCTCTCAATTACAAGAGTTCTCAATAAACTGAAAGGTGAGGTGAAAGCTGTTTTGGAGTTCAAGGAGAGAGTGAACTATTTAGTAAGAAAAGTGACTGCAGACATCACTTATCCACAGTGACTCCTCTGAAACATGCTGGAATAGTTGAAGGGGGATGGATTTTTCAAAAAGCAATTTTTCTCTGTGTTGTTTAGGAGTTGCCCTTCTAAATTGCTTACCCTGATGCCTCCCAGTATTTTAAAAAACCTTTCTCCTCAAACAGCAAAGGAAGAGGAAAAGTTTCTCCCTGCCGTTTTTTGAGGGGCCAGAGGGGGAGAGAAATGAAAAGCCACCACCAAACCATACTGGGGCTCATCAGTTGCCATATGCATCTGGTGCCTCTTCAGTTTCTGCTTTGCCCCCAGTTTCCCAACAGAAACGCACGGATTCCTCCCTAGCACTGCCTGCCGGTCTCGGCTGTGACCTTACCTCCCCATTTGAAGGCTGAACCTCCCAGTGCCCTGGTGGTACACGCTGGAGCTCGCCCCTGGCTTGAGGGCGCAAGGAGCCAGACAGGCCTTCAGGCTGGTGGGCTCCAGCGTCGTGGGGCTCTGGCGACATTTGAGTCCTGCCTAGCTGGCCAGCCTGAACAGGACAGGCCTGATCCACCTGGCTTTGCAAACACGAGTCCCACCTCAAGGGCAGTTACTAAATGTGAGAGGGAAGCAGCCGGGGTGGCTACTGGCGCAACAGGAAAACTGAGTTCGGATAAAAAGCTCTTCAAATGCACACAGGGAACAAGCATGATATATTAATATTTTCCTTCCTGATCTCCTTCAACCCAAAGAAGAACCCAACATGGCTCAGGCGGCCTCTGTGCCCTCAGGGAGTCCTTTACACAGACGTCCACGTGGTATCTGTATATTTGCTTTTGCCGTTGCATCCGTTTCCTATAAGCATAGCAGCTGGGTACTAGCTGTTGCAAGATACCCTCTTTCGCCTCCCCCTCTAGACAGTGCCTCATTTTTATAGTCATATAGTTTGGTGCAATTAACTGTTTCCAAGAGCTTAGAGTGCTTTAAAAATGCATAGGCACATAACTTTACAACTAGAGGGGACCATTATGATCGTACAGCCTGACCTTTTGCATAATACAAGACAGAGTAGCTGCTGAATGATACCCATAATTTTTTTTTTCTGGAGCTAAGGCATACCTTTTAAAAAGACATTAGTTTTAAAACTTCATGTGACGGAGAGAATCCATTAAATGTCTTTTCCACTGTTTGCCATTGTTATTCATCTTCTCTGATAAAAATCATCAGCTTGTGTCTTCTAGTAATATGTTCAACTTCACTGTCAACTACACTGGCTCTTATCATGGCTTTGTTTACTAAAAAGTCCTATATTATCAGAAAGGGTTTCATTTATGAACAAAACATGAATAAGTCAGCTTAGCTTCGTCTTTGATAAAGTCAGTAAAATGAGGTTCTTTAAGCCCCTCATTTTAAGGCAGGTTTTATCATCCTTTCATCTGTACTGTCCAAGCCATTGCTGCATTTCAGTTTTTCAATGAGTGGATGCAAAAATGACATATGTTATTCCAGTAGCATCACCAGACACAGTTATACCGTGTCTCTAATCTTGCTTATACATCCACCCATTGCATTTACTCTCTCCTCAATTACAGGGTTTCCTATTGTCAGGCTCTGGTGGGTACTCACACTGCCTTCACCCGCTTGCTGAAACACGGTCACCTATCCCTCCTCTGTGGCTGGGCTTTTGGTTTTTATATTTAGTTGGCAATATTTAAAAAAAAGAAAACACTGGCTGAGTGAAATCAACTGCCCCACAATCCAGTTGCTTTGTAGATCTGACTCATCCGTATTTTCTGAAGATCGTGCCCTCTGGTGGGGTGTTCAGCCATGACCCACAAACCACGGTGAACCCTGCTAAGTACCCACCGTAGCTGCCAGATATTTTATACTGCACAGACATATTCTCCATATCCTCACGCATCCTGTTGGAGATTATATTGCCATTTGAAAGGATACGGTGCTGAACACAGGTTTCACATCCAGCTGTTTCTGGCTGGGTGCCTCTTTGATATGTCCTCTTTCAGCACCCAGGTGGGCTTGAGGTCAGTACAAAAGCCCTTCTGACAACTGCAGCCTTCAAATAACAAGTTTATCAGCGCGGTGGCAACCGTCTTTTGATACACCATCAACATCTGTTTCTGTCGCAGCCTCCCTACGTGACATGATATGATTTGGGGAAAGCAGATATTCTTCTGAGCCTTTGTTGAAGTGGTATTGACATGGAAATGGGTGGGTTTCTTTGTCTGCTCTTTCAGGGGCTGGAGGGGGACATTAGGGGGCTCAGGGGATGTCTTTAACAAATTTTGTGCTGTAGTGTTTCAAAAGCCCTCACTGTCAAGACTCCAGGCAGAGTAGCTATAACACTATATTCACCAAGTCACTTATAATAAAGTCTTTAGGTTGCACCGTTCAAGCTGTCACATGTTCAGTAGACTCCCTGCCCAGAATTGCTTCCAGGTTAAGGAGAGGGACGTATGCCACGTGGGCGAATCCAGAAGGCAGCCAGGCAGCAGACCCCTGTGCAATGCAACCACTGGACCTCGAGGGCACCAGGGACCCCTGCGGAGGAGTAGCGGGGAGGAGAAGGTGGTGGAGCGGGGCTGGGGCTCTGTGCACAAGGACTGTATGATGCTCCATGGGAGGTGGAGAGGAGACCCAGCTCCCTGCTGCGTGTCGGAAGCTTTACAAGGGAAAGGAGCGGGGGAAAGGCCGGAGTGCGAGAAGAGAGACATTAGGAGCGGGAGGATGGCTAGGAACGGACCTCTGCAGCGACCGGCAGGCCCGTGTGTGTTTCGGAGGTGGGGAAGGGGGACGCAGGAAATAGGATGGAGTCGGAGCAGGGGGAAGGGACGTAGCAGCCGCCTCGGAGCTCTTCTGGAGGAGATCAGAAAGAAATGCGAGGAATCCGGTGGCAAGGGGATTTTAATCATTGAGTCAAGAGGTGGACAACCTAGGGTCCAAAATTCTAGCAGAAAGAATGTGGGGAAAGCTCATTGTGGAAAATTCTAAAGAAAGAACCTGTGAGATTTAATGTCAGCTTCTGCTTGAGTTAAAAATCTGATATTTATTCATAAACCAGCATGGAATGAACCACTGACCAGGAATGAACCATGCTCTCTTTTGAAGCAACGTGGAAAACTAACACGTTGTTGTAAACACCTATAGGAAGGATTTCTGTTGGTTTTAACCTCATGTTGCAGAAGGCTTTAGCTGTCACAGGGAGAGCGGGAATTGCTGAGCAGGTGAGAAACGTCCTGCGCAGGCAGGCCGGACACCAGGAGAAGCGTGTGTAATATCTAGCTGTATAAATGTTCGTACGGGGGAAATTAGCTGTGTGACAGGGACTGTCAGTAAAGTGTCAGAGACCTGCAGAGCTCTTGGGATGTCCATGAGGGGGAAGAAGGGACGGTGTGAAGAAGGTTGAAGATAACTGAATAGTGAGTTATCGCACCACATGCAAGTCGCTCAATTTTTACCTCATCTGGCTAAAATTCAGAGTCTGGTTTCAGAGGGCTAATTTATCCCAGCCTGGTTCCTGTGTCCCTGGTATCTACTGAATGGACTAGCTAAATTAGCAGAGAGGCCTGGGACTGGAGTAGCAGGAAAGCCGGGTCAGGATGGAGGCATGTGAGCTGGGATTACATTATTCTTCAACATCTCACTTTCATAAGTCCTCACTTGGCTAAATGATGTGCTCTTAATTACGAGGTGTTCTGAATGCTAAAACTCTTCATAGAAAAAATCTTAGATTTTTTTCACATACAACATGTATAAAGGAGGAAGATAGTTTAGGCACAGGAGGTGTTACAGCCGTGCATGGTCATCTTGCAGAGAAACACTACTTTGCATTAATTTCTCATGATGATATTATTGCCTATGTAAAGCCCAGGCTTTACACTGCATGCTTTCAGAGTCCCTGAGGATGTTCCTGGAAGGACTACGTAAAGATTCGATCCTGGGAAGATGCAAACTGATTTTGAACGTAATCTTTGTTCTGAATTAATGACCCCTCTTTTGAAGTCCTTTTTGGATATCCCACAAAATATCTTAAAACAACAAAGCCAGAGCTTTTGGACATGGCTTCTACAGTTTATTTTGACAAGTATTATCTTAAATGCTTCAGGTGCTGTTCTGTTTTCACTTGTACTGGTTTAGATCTAGAGTCACTACCCTGGAGTATCCTGGATTTGCATTGATGTAAGAGTTGAGAATTGGTTCAGAAGAAAAAATTTGCTTAGGAAGGCAGCAAATTCCATGGAAAACCTGTGATTATTACTTTTCTTGGTGTATCTCAGCAGTCGAGGGACCAGATATTTCAAACTACTACCTGCTGGGAGCCAACTTTTGTTCCTGTGCTATTTAAGGTGGACAGCATGACTGGCAGTCTCTATTTAAAGAACAAAGGTGTAAATACAGAAAAGCATAGTCAGAATTTCTCCAACAAATGTAACAGAATACTGTAGACCTGGTGAATGTGGAATATTTTAGTGTTGAAAATTGGCTTATGCTAAAAATCTAAATTTGAGGCAAAGTTTTTGTGACTAAAGTAAAGAATTTTCTGTTGGACAAATGTCAATGTTATAGAAAATAATAATTTCTTCTGTTTTCTGTTCTGTGGTTGCTGAATCATAGATTTTTTTTCTCATTAATTCAGTGTTTGTCCCAAACATGTAGGTTTCTTTTTTAGGACTTTTGTTTCACTCTCTCTGCTTGGCCAAAACCAGGAACTCCAGTCACTTTTTGATTGACAAAAACAAGTAAGGAAGTGGGATTAGCTCAGAGTCTTCAAAACAGGGACCCTGGCTATGAAGACACTTATTAAATAGCAATAATAGACCAAATTTCAAAAGAGCTGAACCACCAGCAACTTCAGTTAACCTCCTACTCATGTATTTAATATTAAACTGTTTCTTTGATGAATGTTCCCAACTTCCATAGGAGTTGCCAGGTGATTTTGAAATGCAGGCTATTTGTTTAGTGACTCCCCTGACCCTGGAAGTGCTTTACATGCTTGTGACACGAGAGCATCTCTTCTTCATATTGCACGTAGGGACGAACAGTGTGTCAATACTGAAGAAACCCTTGCTCTGCTGACCGGCATATCAGAGGCAGAGGAAGATATATTTGAAAAGCTGCAATGAGGGCAGAACTAGAAAACCCCACTAATTTCCACTTTCACCTCATTTTTACCAGCAGTGCTGTTTTGTGCTAGATATCCCGAAACTCTCTGTTACAAAACATCTCTAAATAATCTGTTCACTTGAAAGTCATAATACATTAGTCATGTCATCAAACAATTGCAGATTTAGGGACAAATTCTGCTGATTTCCCAGTGCCTACAGCTGCCAGTGAGTTGGCACATCTGCAAGGCCATATAAATACCAGAGTTGATTTTTGAGGCGAATTTACACTACAGAAAATTATCTTAATTCATGGTAATAAACTTTTAGAGCTGAGTTTCAGTCCGCAATAGCTGCTAAGCAAATTCAATCTGTTTAAATACATGTACATTCACCGAAGACAGTCCTGATCAAGCAAAGTAAAAATACAAATTTTAGAACAAGTGTCTTTGGTAGCTGTCCCGCACAACTGAATAATGGGCTATCCTCTTTCTTTTTGAAAAAGAGCTGAAAACCAGGGAATGAACAGCAATCAGCACACCGAATTTTGGTCTGAGTTTTATCTGTGTGATGACATTAACTCTGTGCGGCTCCACTGGAGCGGGTACAAAGATAATTTGGCCTTGCTACTGTAAGAAAGTAAAATAGATTAATCTGTGACTTATCTTGAAGACAGAGTGAGCCGATGGGAACTGGCACTGAATCCGAACACTGAGCCTTAATGAAAATCCAAGGCAACGTTTTTCACTGTAAGATTGCCAGGTACTATTCAGATGAGTTAAGAAGACACAGGCCCTCAGTCTTTCCTTTTGGAACACATTAAGCATCCTTGCCAAAATGCAACACTGTTAATTTAAGAGGCACCCTCAGTACTACAATGGCATTTTATCTGCTAATAGGTGTCAGACTGGATAATATAGTATGTCTGGGCACTCGGCCTTCCACATTTTGCTGCCTGCTAAATGAAGAAGGTGAAAAAAACAGTAACAGACCTACAAGCTGCAGAAAAACTCATCACGAGCGTGAACGTCCCTTGAGCACGTCGCCCTGAAGTGGAGGTGGCCACACGCTCTCTGCAGTGACTGTCCCCCCGCGATGACGGAGTCGCTGCCGCGCTGCAGGTTCCCAAAGGCACCCTTACCCCTTCTCCCGGCGCGGCAGAGCCGTGGCTGGAAGCAGGGCGCAGCCGCCCCGGCTGTGACTAACATGGTGAATGATTCAAGTTACAGCTCACAGGGAGGCAGGTTTCTCGGCTGTAGAAGACTGATGCGTTGATTACCTGTTGTGCTGCGAGAAGCTGACAAAAAAAGCATTTTTGTCTCTGTTCTCTTGCACGTTGCAGGAACCATCGCAACAGATGCAGATAAAGGAAAGCTTGCAAGAAAACAAGTTTTAATGCTTAAGCCTTCATGCACTTAGAAGTCCAGTACTTCTAGCAATCTCCCAGTATTTGATTTATTATATCATTCATTATACATTTTTGGTTGCAATGAAATCATCCTGAAATGCAGCATTTAATTTTATTGCCATAAGTAAGGGGTGCAAATACAACAGAAATTCTATGATCAGAATAGGCACTGTAGTGACTGGTTGGATCTCAGCAGTTTTCTGTGAATATCAAGTGTTCTCTGTCTTAAAAAGTACTTCAGTAAACAGCTTCTACAAGCCTGTCAAAGGTAGCACTTTCCAGTGTCCTAGAGAATTAGAGAATGCTCCTGTTTCACATCCTCATCCTACATCTTTACTTTCAACACTGTGCCTTTTAGTAGCCACTAGCATTGTCATCAAATGTTCATTGATTTGTGTAGTCATGATACGTGAGGTTTAGTACTATTACCTTTTCCCAGTCTGATTTAATAGACTGAAACATTGCTCTTTCCTTATACTTTTCCATATGCTTTGACTATACCTCAAGGAAAAAGGTGCACTTTGATGAAAAGAGCTTACCTCCAGAATTTGGTGAGCCATTCTGAAGACAGTCCTGCCAGACCTTCTTTAGGACTTTGATTCAGTATGTTTATTTAATGAAGAAAAAAGAAGGGACAAGATGAGAAATGTGTCCTTTCACCCTTAGGTAAGAGACATATACTTGCCATGGTGGTTGTCTCTCCAGATGGATACCGAAATGACAGGAGACCCTGGCTGAGGACAGCCAGGTCACACACTGGATATTGTGCCCACTCTCAGGGAAAGCAACAGAATGATTTCTCAGCATTAGTGTTTAACAAACAGGACTGAAGATAAGTCACCAAAGCTCTTAGCATTTTCTGGCAGTATTACAGGGCCATGATTCAACATAACGGACCGTCCCTGAGCAGTTTCTCCCATTGTATTAATAGAAGCAAGCTTTTAATGCTTTTAATTAGCCTCCAGCCTTTATTCCTTTTGATTTACTCTCTTTTGTTTCTTGAAAAAACAGACTTACTACATGCTTTATTAAAAAAAAAAAATCTCTGGTGTTCCAGTGTACAGAGTTACGCTGACCCTTATCATCTGCTGTCCCCGTCCAGCGCCATAAAACATCTGGAAGGGTTATCTGCTCACTCCTCATCTTAATTCTGAGCTCAGCTGGATCTGAAAGGCCTGTCCCCCTCAGGGCAGTAAGACGCCTTGTCATCACCATTAATTTCCCCTAAAGACATACATTTTCTGTGCAGCAGGCCAGAGCAGAGACACACCTATTTCCATTTGTAGGGATTAGAGCCAAAACACTTAACTACTCTGACCTCTTGTGTATGATAGGCCGTACAATTATATCCAATTACTCCTGTATGAAGTCCAATGACTTTGTTTTTGGCTAAAGCATATCTTTTAAATGAGGAGTCAGGCTTGACCTAAAGACATTAAAATACAGGGAATCCCTTGTGATGGTAATTTGTTCCAGTTGTAATCACCCCCACTGCTTGAATTTTTGCTCTGTTTCCAAGAGGCATCTTTCTACCTCCAATTTGTAGCCAGGGGCGTATGTTACCCCTTCTGCCTCTTATTAAGGTGCCCTTTAGTGCCAGTGGTCCATTAAAGCACCTAGGGTCTGCAGCCAAGTCTTCTGGGTTTCTTTTTTTCTTTTTTTTTTTTTTTATGTTTTCTTTCAAGTAAGAAAAGCATTTGGTTCAATGCAAGCCTGTCACTGTAAACCTCGGTCCCCTGGTAAGACTCGTAGCAGGGGAAATGCAGCCTCCCCACTACGGACGTGAGGAGCTCAACAGCAGCTCCCTCCCATATGTGCTACCTTGCAGCCAGTGGCCCTTAAAGCTGAGGACCCCAGGAGCTGCTCATGGTCACCAGCCCCAGGAGACCTTTTCTCTTGGCCTTTTCACGACCAGCCTGGCCCTGAGCCGCTAAGCTTGTCCAAGGTTGTCCAGCTTCCAGCTGCTGTCTCCAGCAAGAGAAGACTGGAGAGCCACAGAAGTGGGTTGAGCTTTTGAAGTCCCTGTGTCAAGCTGGGTGTCCATCAACACTGCGATGCCCAAGACCTGTCCAACTGTTAGCTGACTGCAGCAAGGTGGGAAGCTGGATCTGCCCTTTTTGTCCTAACATCTACTCTTTGGTAGCTTTTTTGTCATCTCACCCCTGTTACCCTTTTGGGAGCCACCGGTCTCCACGCACAGCACACAGGGTTTATGCTTTTTGTTCCCACCATGGTCTTAGCTACATTGATGTTCACTTTCTGTAAGTGGTCCCAGCTTATCCTCCAATTCATCTTGCTTGAATGGCTGCCCTGCACTCATCATTAGCTACGCGTTAAGTTTTGTGTTCCTTTGGAAACCTTACAAAGCTTGTGTCCATGGCTGAGAGAGGCCAAAGAAGGATCTCCTACAAAGCCGGATGCCATTTTCAGACAGTACAAAATAAATATTATGCAGCAGCTAAGCAGTTTAGTAACTAATGAAATAATGATTAAAAATGAAGTTCTCTTTTGTCCTCTGGCTTCTGTCCATGGACAGCAAAATTTTGACCGGAGTTTGCTCATGCACCTTGGCAGAACACAGAGGAAATTTCCATAACTGCTTTTAACTTTTCATTAACAAAGCTCTCGACAAAACAAGGAGTGGAAGAGAGAAGAACTTGCATAACAAATTATACCACTCTCACAATTTTTATGGAGTGTAACACTTTCAGTGGGCATATCCTCTCTCATCTTTTGACAAAGACCTACCAGGACATTTATCAAGCAGTTTAATATATTTTAGGGTTGCATTGCATTAGTATCATGTGCACAACTGTGCAACAACATCTAAAATTGCACAGACATAGATCTTTCCAGTAAAAAAGTACTATCCATGTAACAGGATATGAAGGAGCTGAATCCATTCATTCACCTTAAAAATGTTTTTGAAAGTTTTTGGGTTTGCAGCATTAAAGTCTTATCTAAGCTATTTAAGTAGAGTAATGCATCATTCAAATGAGCAAACTGGATGCCACTTTTCTTGTGGATCAGGCCAGAAGTGCAGAACAAAAAGAGCATGCAAAGTAGTGAAAACCATTAGTTTCTTATGTGAAAAGGCTACATCTTATGTGTCCAAACCTTTCTTCCTTGTGGAGGCTTGGGTAAGATTCAGTCAGAGTACCAGGAGGTGATGTATGAAGTATGCTTAGCGAACAAAATACATCTTTCATTAAAGATGTTCTGCTCTCACTGAAAGCTCTGCATTTCATGGTCCTGTTTGTGATATGTGCCTTTAGCTATAGTTTATGGTTTTCAACATTTCCAACTCTGCTTTTCAGGAGTATATAGTTCAGCCATGGAAAAATTCTTACTGGGCTGAAATTTGGCATATGAGGAACTAGCCAAGAAATAAGTGTTCTAAGTCAAATAAAACTGCTAAGAAACAGACGTTTTTAGAAAAAAATTTTACTGTTAATACATGAAAATTATTTGTCAGCCTATTATTTAAAAGTCTTATAGCAGTACAGGGACTCGGTGCCTGTGGAATCTGAAGACACACGGAAGAGTTATTTTGAAGTTTATTGGATTTCCTTAAATAGGTTACAGTGCTTTGTGTTAATTTTTTTAATCCAGAGTCTCCACTGAGCTGCCAGTTTGGCTGCTTCACCTGGTCCTCTGTTCTATGCTTTTAGCTTGACGTGGAAGAAAAGACATTTTCCAGCTCCCTGGCTGAGTGATACACCTGCACTGATATAAATTGCTTGTAACTCTGTGGAAGCCAGAGCGGTTACACTTGTGTAACTGAAATTGCGATAAGGAACGAGAGTGTTTAGTGCAGTTTAGTGCTGAAAACATTTGACACTTGCATTGAGCAAATAAATTATAGTGTCTCCACACTTAGGTTGAAAGACTGTGGGTCAAGGGTGTGATGTATTTCTCTGTTGGAGTTCAAAAGAGCAGCTGCAGAGTATGCCATAAATAACAGCTGATATTGACTTCTTTGGGAGTGAAAAAGCAAGATGTATTGACCTGAAGTTAAATATTGACCCCAGATTTGCTTCAGTCATTTTTTTGCTTCAAGGACAAATAAATCTTGGGTTTTGGGAGAAAATAAGAGTTGAAAAGCAAATTCAGGCTTGACGCAAAAGTGTGCAATTCTATTAACTTTTTAAGTGTTTGCCACCTTTTACAATAAGTCCAGACAAAGATTATTTTCCTTGTATTTTCAGTGGTATATCATCAAAATAGGGAAAATTGGTTGTTACAGCCATTATTTAAGGACTTCAACATTCTTCAAATAGTTGAAGATATGGTAAAGTTACGAGTCTAGAAGAACATTGGAAACCAATGAAAAAGTTATAAGACAGCTATTTAGGTATGCACTCTGAAAGTCTTTGGCATTAGCTTCAGGAAGAATAATTTTTCAAAAATTAAAAAAATCTCCACATCTTGCCTATCTGACTTCACTCAGTTCCCTTCTTCCTTCTTTCCTGAACTGTTGTCCTCCAAATAAGTAAACCTTATTTTCAGTTACCTTGGGATTGCTTTCACTGAAACACAAGCTAAGATTTGGGTTTGGGTTTTTTTATTATATAGATTGTACCTTTCTCAATAATTTTTAATAATATATTTACACATCAATTAAGGAACAAAAAACAGAGGTCTTCCTTACAATTTCTAGTCTAAAATAAAACTTTCCAAATTCCCATTTGTAGCTACAGATTTATGTTATGCCTTCTGCCTCTTAATTAAAACGTCCTTTAGTACCTGGGATTTTCTGTCCATTAAAGCACATAAACTTTATAGTGAAAACTTCTAATTTTTTTATTTAGTCTTCTGGATAAGAAAAGCATTTGCTTCCTCTGATATGACTTGTAGCAATGAGCCTGAAACGCCTGATAAGTCTTGAGACCTCCGACTGCAGATGCGGAATCGGAGGAGCCCCTGGCCTCACGGCAGCCTCCTCCCCTACTCGCTGCTCTGCAGCCAGAGACCCTAAAACTCCCTGGCTCCATTAAGAAATATTTTACAACTATTTAGTTTTCCATTATTTCATAGGCTATCAAGCAATGAATTATATATATTGTTTTTAGCACAATCAGCAAGGAGTATATCTTTCAGGAAGATTATTATTGTTGCAGGTAGTATTATTACTATTATTATTGTTACTGTAGCAACGTTTAACGCTTTGTTAGGGGGTGGTCTAATAAATTTCCCAAGATATAAAAAGATGGCAAGTTGTTACGAGGCATATGTACACCCTACAGATTTAGTTGGTTAATGCTTTTAATGGATTTGTCAACTTCTGTATTTCCATGATTGCAGTAGAGTTTTCACCTACTTAGTGGTTGCATTGACATTAGGAAGGCAGCAGGTAGGTCCATGTAGGTGGGTAGGATGTTTGTTGTACTGCTGGCTAGTCGCTTGTCTTGTCCGTGACTACAGTGCTCCGGATGCCCTTCTGCACAGCTTTTCCTCACTTGTAATAAGCAGCTTTAATTCAGCAGTTTCCAGTGTTTGTCAAGAGAGTGCAAATTTGCATACTCCTTTATTAGGAGGGAAAACAGGAATTGCATTCATCAACCACACTTCCACCTCTGTACAGAAAACATCTTGTAGTGATTTATGAAATAAAAATTTCCTCTCTGGGTACAGGTGAATATTAAGTAAGGAAAAATCACAGAAATTTTGATGGTATTAGGTGGAAAAAATCCCATTTATCAGCGCTGTTTGCTCCTTACATTGTACAGCCATTGCACGCTGGCACAACTGTGTGAAAAATGTTCTGATTGCCTGAGGAATTCATTCTAAGTCTGCTTTTTATTCAGGAAATTGGATGCTAGTGAGGTGCGTATGAGCCAGGATGTGGCGAGAGCTCTGGAGACGGAGATACTGCAGGGCACAGAGAAGACGAGAGAGGGAAAAGGGGAGAAGAGAGTAAGAAAACTAAAAGATGGTAGCTGCGTTGGGTCACAGTCCTTCCTCTCAGCCTAGGGATCCAGCTTCACAGAGGAAAACATGTATTTTGAAAAGATAAGATTAAGGAAAAGGAGGCAGAGACTGAGGTAGGTTGGGGGAGGTTCAGTGGGTTGGGGGCTGGAAACAGGATTTATTGTCTCTGCCATCAAGCCTGCAATATTTCTGAAAAAAAAAAAGCTTTAGAAAGTGGTTTTAGAAGGGCAGTGAGGTGAAAAATAAATCCTAGCCCTGCCAGCCCCTCTCCTTTGGAGGTGATTTAATGCCATGTCTCAATTCGGCTGAGGGGAGTAAGGCAGCACGCTTCCAGAGGAGCGGTGTTTATACCTGGCCATAATTTCTCTCCTGTAGTTGAACATGTAGCCTCAGGAGATTAGGAGTGAATTTACAGCCAGTGGATTTGTGACCATGAGCTACATTCGATGCAGTGCCTGGAGGGAGCCTTTCTTCTCTCTTCAGCGATGGTATCTCAGCCAGGCAGTCTTGATATCATCATGGAAAAGGCTAGTCAGAAGGGACAATTTGCACTCACAGCCGTAATTAAATAAATGTGTTATTTATTTAATAAATATTATAATATCAAATATATGTTTATATAGATTTATAATTATTTTAATTATTTTTAATATTATTATATACATTACACATTATGTACATATGTTATGTTATACTATGTTATATTATATTATGTTATAATGTTATGTTATATTATATAAAATAATTAGTTGTTTTAATATATTTAAAATATATTAGGTATAATAAATATATTTATAGTATA
>NW_010528391.1:1426-33114 GCF_000687285.1 Phaethon lepturus | reverse complement strand
TTTACTTATTAATTAATTAATTAATTAATTAAATTGATTAAATTGCGAAAGCCTAAGGAGCAGGCTGCACTCACTTTCTTCTGTGAGGTCCTACTCTGTTTTTCCTCATGGCTCTCTTCATTTTTGGGGTGTAATCCAGTTGCATGTTCACATTCCAAATAAGGTGCCTGTTGTTAAGTATCCAGCACTAAAAGAAACACCTTCACCCCTTCTTTTACATGCATGTAAGTCTTTTAAATTCCAAATGGTGTCCTTGTGTAGACTTGGAAAAGAGTTGGAAAAGAGGCAATTTTCATATTAGATTCTTCTTAATGAAGCCAACAGAAGCTTTACCATTAAGTCCAGTGAAGGGTGGATAAAGGTCTGTATATTAATTTGAGGTATTAAATCTCGATTAATTTTCTTCAGTTCTGTTAATGTCAGCTTTGCATCGCAGCATTCCAGCTGGAACATGTATCAAAACCTGTAGATACAGATGCATCTGCATTTTAATGCTAACAAATCACAATCTTTATAACTTTCTCGAACTTTTGCTTTTCCACATGAAGTTGTGCATACTTATTCATAGCCTGCAGGCAATTTTTCTGCTGAAAGCCCCATCAAAAGCACCTCTGTATTTTTCCCTAATGAAAAAAGAGAAATACAGTTTTTATGCCATAAAATATGGTTGAAACTTGATTTTGTTCTGCTGCAGCAGGTAGGAGAGGAGAGAAAAAAAAATTAAAAATGAGAAGGGTATCCAGTGTGTTTCCAGCTACCTAGTGAAAATTGGTTTAGAGTTTAAAAGCACTCTATGCAGAGACACATGGGACTTTATAACGCCCTTAAATGAATGACCTGCCTTGACCGTGTTAGAGGTGCACATGGGCATGTATGTGCCCACACAGAAACATCCGCAGAACAGATGGCCTCCAAGTATTCCTGTTTGACTTTTGCAGGCACATAAAAAAGTTTAATTTCTGTAGATAGCTGGAATAGCATTTGTGGCAGCGTTGGTGAATACAGAAATGTTGCCTCATTGTGGGTGGCTGGAGTCTTCCTTTGGCGAGGGCAAGCTTTTCTTTGGTCTGTAAAACAGTGATCCAATGTTTTTAGCATCATCCTCAGCATAATGTCAATTACGCCAATCTACAAGAAGGGCCAGAAGGAGGATTCTGGGAACTACAGCCCTGTCAGACTGACCTCGGTACCGGAGAAGATTATGGAGAGGTTCATCTTGACGGTGCTCATAGGGCATGTGCAGGACAACCAAGGGATCAGGCCCAGCCAGCATGGGTTCATGAAAGGCAGGTCCTGCTTGACCAACCTGATTTCTTTCTATGACCAGGTGACCCATCTAGTGGATGAGGGAAAGGCTGTGTGTTACTTTACTTTAGTAAAGCTTTTGACAGCGTCTCCCACAGCATTCTGCTGGAGAAACTGGTGTCTTGTGGCTTAGACAGGTTTACTCTTCACTGGGTAAAGAACTGGCTGGATGGCCGAGCCCAGAGAGTTGTGGTGAATGGAGTTAAATCCAGTTGGTGGCCGGTCACAAGTGGTGTTCCCCAGAGCTCGGTTCTGGGGCCGGTCTTATCGATGATCTGGATGAGGGGATCGAGTGCTTCCTCAGTAAGTTTCAGATGACACCAAGTTGGGTGGGAGTGTTGGTTTGATGGAGGGCAGGAAGGCTCTGCAGAGGGATCTGGACAGGCTGGATCGATGGGCAGAGGCCAACTGTATGAGGTTTAATAAGACCAAGTGCCAGGTCCTGCACTTCGGCCACAGCCACCCCATGTGGCTGGAGAGCTGCCTGGCGGAAAAGGACCTGGGGGTGCTGGTTGACAGCCGGATGAACATGAGCCAGCAGTGTGCCCAGGTGGCCAAGAAGGCCAACAGCGTCCTGGCCTGTATCAGGAATAGTGTGGCCAGTAGGAGTAGGGAAGTGATTGTGACCCTGTACTCGGCACTGGTGAGGCCGCATTTTATTATCACTGTGATTCTGTGATAATGTCAAAAGTTGCAGAAGAAGTGAGTAAAACTAATTTCTCATGTGTTAAACTAAAAAAAAGTTTACTTTTTTTACTTTTAGTTTTTTAAACTAAAAAGAAGTTAGTTTTACTTTCTAAGTAAAACTAACTTCTCATGTGTTAAAGCTCCTCATGAAGAGAATGGCTTTTCCACCTGTGCTCTGGACAACTTCACCATGTCACCGGTGAGTCACTCTGCAGTACAGGTGTCACTGCCAGCATAGGCACCTACCATGCTTATAGCCCCAGATGAGATCATGTTGACCTCTTAAAGAAATGTATCTCAAAAGCCACAAAGCACAGAGCTGTTAGTTCTCCTACCTACCAGTTAATGTAACACCATTACTAGGGTCACTTACACCTAAATCTGTGTTGTAAAAATAGAGAATCCCAGGGGAAGTATACACGTTGAGGGTGTTAGCTTTTTTCCTGCTTTCAGTTAAATGTAGTTTGAATTAGGACAAAAAAATGTGTACGTTAATAATCAAATTATATAACATTAGGAGCTATGTTTCATTAGGAAGCTTGTTTAGTTAAGAATGGAGGGCCCAGACTTAGAAATGGCATTACTTTGCCATCTGGCTAAATGCTGTAACTCTGAAGGACGGCAGAGTGTGACTTTGAGAGTTTGCTAATGTTTTGTTCACTCTAGTTTTAATTAACTTACTGAATGGCATATCCTCACGTTGTCTTAGGAGGCTGTTGCACAAACCAAAGATCTGGTTTTGATCTCCCTATAGTTCTGGCTATATATCTTCTTGCCAGTCAGTCTAAATTCTTCCGTTGGGATGCAGTTTGAGAGAGGCTCTTTCCTGTGATGTATCGTGGCTGTCTTGCCTGTCATTGGACAGATCTTTAATTCACACATGATTTTTATCTTCTTTTAACTGTTCTAGTTTTTCTCTCATCTTCTGAAGAGCCTAATTAGATTTTTGAGTTTAGTTCCAGAGATTTGCACTGAGTGATCCCTTGCTTGATTTTCAGTAACTGAGGATAGAGACATCTCTCTTGTTCCAGACAGTTATTTAAAATCACCACACTTACTGTTTTTTCATTCTGGTTTGAGTTAAGTCCTAGACATGTCTTTAAATCTGATAGTCTATGGGATGTTGGACCTTCTGGTGGTGTGATATTCTTACCGCATTGCTATGGCTGGACCTTAAACTGTTGCAAATCCATTATGTTTCTTAAAATTTATCACGCTGGTCCTTCAGTTCTGTTCATAATATTTGCCTAACATACAGTTCAGATACTCGGCAGTCTTTGCTTAGCCTGTGTTGTGGTTGGGGTTTTTGTACCCTTTCAATTAAGATATTTAGTGTTTAATCACAGTAGGACATTGTTTGGTAATACTATATAATTAAATGGTGATGGTTGTTGAAGTGTATAATTAAGATTTCTGACAATTCATTGTGAATCTCTGGTCTACTGTGAAGAAGAACAAAGCCAGAGAGAAAATGCTGGCTGGGTTATATAAATATGTGAGAGATGATGGTCAGGCTGAAAATGAGGGTTCTCCCCTCCTTTAATGAAAGGGCTTGTGTACATTACATAGAATAAAGTATTTCTTAGGCTGAAAGCTTTCCAGAGATAATAGTGTTGGCCCTCTGAGGCTCTTTATTATGTCAGATGTGGGATTTCGATTTACGGGAAGTGGCTGCTGCCTCCGACAGACTCAGTTTGGCAGAGGAGAATTTGCCTGGCCTCCCCTGCGTGCACAGCTTCGGGCTGCAACTTGTGGATCATCAAGGGTGGGGTTTTTCCAAGGTGTCCCAGAGAAGGAAACCCACCATTTCCACTGAAATACCCTGGGCTCTTGGGACAAAGTGCCCCCCTCCAGCTTCAGGGGATGAGGGACATGGTGAGCCCTGCCAGGCCCAGCCCCAGCATTGCCCCCTCAGTGGTCAGACCAGCTCTTTAGGGGCAGGATTATGAAAAATCCTGTAAATGGCGGGTTCTTCTCTTGTCTTAAGCCTTAAGGAACAACTCCACCCCACTTTTCTTTTTTTAACACTCTAGGAATATGCTGTTCTCCTAAAATGCAGCTGAAAGCCTCTCATAATTATAGAGCTGCAAGCATCATAGAATCACAGAATAGTTTGGGTTGGAAGGGAGCTTTTAAGGTCATCTAGTCCAACCCCCCTGCAATGAGCAGGGACATCTACAACTAGATCTGGTTGCTCAGAGCCCCGTCCAACCTGACCTTGAATGTTTACAGGGATGGGGCATCTACCACCTCTCTTGGCAACAAGTGTTTCATCACCCGCACTGTGAAAAATGTCTTCCTTCTGTCCAATCTAAATCTGTCCCCTTTTAGTTTAACACCATTACCCCTTGTCCTATTGCAACAGGCCCTTCTAAAGAGTCTGCCCCCATCTTTCTTATAAACCCCCTTTAAGTACTGGAAGGCTGCAACAAGGTCTCCCCGGAACCTTTTCTTCTCCAGGCTGAACAACACAACTCTCTCAGCCTGTCCTCATAGGAGAAGTGTTCCATCCCTCTGGTCATTTTTGTGCCCCTCCTCTGGACCCTCTCCAACAGGTCCATGTCTTTCCTGAGCTGAGGGCTCCTGTATCAACACATGCTGTGGGATGAAGGGATCAAGAGCAGCCCTGACAAGAAGGACTTGGGAGGACTGGTGGGTGAAAAGCTGGACATGGGCTGGTAATGTGCACTCGCAGCCCAGAAGGTCAACCGTACCCTGGGCTGCATCAAAAGCAGTGTGGCCAGCAGGTTGAGGGAGTTGGACTAGGTGGCCCTTAAAGGTCTTTTCCAACCCAAACTATTCTATGATTCTATGGTTCTATGCCACAGGACCTTGCACCAAGAAAGAAAGGGACACCAAGGTGAAAAAGGAATCCCACAGTGCGAAGCTCAAGGTAAAATCACAGGAATTGGTACCACTGGCCCCAGCAGGAGTCGTGCAGCTCTTCTGAGGTGTAAATTCTCAGAACAGGCTTTTGAGGTGTGTTTTTTCCTCTCCAGAGGTTATTCATACAAGCCGCCAGCTGTGTAACAGGGCGATCGGGTTATGCAGGATGCTGTAGAAACCTGTGAGGATGGAGTGGTTTTGGGTTGATCCATTTATTTATTAATTTATGAAGAAAGAAGCTCTGTGACTTGCAATGTTTACTTGAAATACAGAGTGCCTGTTTAGGCCTCTGTCTTGCTGCCATGTTTCGTGATTTTCCACCTGGCATAGGAAAACTGGCACAAGTTAGGTGAGTACACACCCACCGCTTAGATTTCAAGTTTCGCTGTTTTAATTGCTTCCTAGTAAATAACCAGAAACCTGTTCAAAACAAGCATAGCTTGCATTTATCCCTTCTTGATTAGAAAACCAGAAGCAAAAACTAGCAAATTCCGGAACAAATGACAGCGGTTTTGTGCTAAATATTTTTTCCAATGGCATTGTAAAATTCTGACCATGAAGTTAAGCAGGCTGTTGCAATCCACCTGCCCACAAGCCAGCCCTGCACCACCTGGGCGAGCAGGAGACAGGGCTTCCCATTGCAGAGACAGGGCTTGCAAAGGTGTGGGAGGAAGGCTGGCACTCACGTTCCCCCCCCCCGGGCCAAGCGGAAAGGAAATCATGGCAAGAGACTGAGCAAGGAGTGTAGAAGGGGGTGGCAGTGGGCACGATTCAGTAGTATCACCCCTGTTTCATGGCGTATGATAAAGGGCGTTGGTTTGCCTGATCAACAGCTCTTCTGCACAAAGCCCTGGGGATGGATGTGCACACGTGAGGCAGCTGTGGCATGAGGAACGGCTCAGTTTGAAGGAAGGCAGCAGCGTGGCTGTCCCAAACCAGGGACTTCACAACTGCGACCTAAGGGCTCGGTGCTCTCCTGCAGACCAGTCATGCAAAAAAACCGTGGCATTTGCTCTTTTAGCCACATTTACCCCCAGGAAGAGTTGTCCAGCAGCATTTCGGTCGCAGAGCCAGAGAGGGGCTGGGACACCATGCAGCCATGCTAAATGTCCATCCAATAACTTGGGGACAGGCATGGACCCTTACGCATTAGCTAGGAAAAATGTAGGGCATCTATTTACACGTAGCTCAAGCTATAGCCTTTATAGTGTAAGAATATACTCTAAACTGAAGGAAGGAGATTTATCTCAAAATAATAATTTAAAAAAGCATGAACCAGTCTCAGGTTTTGCCATTTATAACCATTATAAAGAATGATTGCTTTCTGAGGTAGGTTAGTCATATGGAGCCGTCGAATCATCAGTTTTGCTGACTGCAACGAAACCATTCATGGAGGATCACAGGGATTGTTTTGGTGAAGTGTAGGTTAATAACCTGTAACACCACACAGAAGAGAAGACAGAAAACTCACTTTGAATTTTGTGGCTGGCTAGATCCAGTAATCTCAAAGCTATACAAAGTTTATTGTTGGCAAAGCTGTGTCTGCTTTTGATTTGAGTGTGCTAATGTGATACGCTGGTTTTGGGTCAGTACAAAAGCCCTTCTGTAAAAAAACATACACACATATATTTTTCTATATATTTGAACATAAATATGTATGTGTGTGTATATGTATGTACATATGTACATGCTTTTATGCCTGAATTTTAAAATCCTCTCTGGCCTTACTTTCTTAATGGCTAGTCATGCATATTAGAAAAAAACTACCATTTTACACTTGAGTGCCTAAATGTAAGCACTTACAGCCAGGTTTTTCAAGGCATGTAGTTATTTAAAACTAGAGATGGGTTCCTCATGGGATCATGTACTTTTGCTAGTGAGATAGGCACCTACTGGGAGCTTGTTGCAACTCTGCATGATTAAGTACCTCTCAGTATCTGATTCCTACCTACATGTTGAATCACAGAATCATAGAATGGTTTGGATTGGAAGGGGCCTTAGAGATCATTTAGTTCCAACCCTGCTGCCATGGGCAGGGATACCTTCCCATGGCAGCGGGGTTGGAACTAGATGGACGTAGTTTGCTCAGGCCCCTTTAAATGTAAATATTAGATCTACTGTTCATCAGTTTTGAAAACATCAGCTTTGGGAAATGTATTATTCAAAGGCTGCAAACTAGGCTTGCAGTCTTCCTTCCAAAATTCTAGGTGTGTTACCTCTTTTCAATTAATCAAACTGCGGAAAACCCCTCCTAACTAATGTATGTATTTTCCTTTCCTGCACTACATTTCTTCAATCATCTTATCAGTACATTTTTTGTCAGGGTTACGAAGGGAACCTTGCATCTTTGTCAAAACTGATCTGCTAGCAGAAATAGTATGAGGCCACCTAAGATCCTGCAGCAAGAGCCAAGAAAAGGATACAGAGGCAAATGCTTTTAAAGGAAATTATTCAGCAAAAAAAGCTATGTGTGCATACCATATTCGAGTATTCAAAGACGTACTCCTGAAGTGTAATATACTTGAGGAGTCAGGCATTTTGTAAGTTAAGGTGGTTACTCCATGTCAAAGAACAAAGATATTTAGTCTCTCACGAAAAAACACGGAACAACAACAACAACAAAAAAAAGCCAGCCAAAAAACCCAGCTCCTCCCCCAGCAAAACCTCTTCTTATCTGGAGCCCAAAAGGAATCTGCAGATGTATACCCCCTGCATGAGAACAAAGTCTTCAGTCACTGGAATGCAATGCTATAAAAACAAATACTACAAAGCCTGGTAACAGGGGGATGTCTCACTTGCATATTTTTTTGTGACATCTTGGTTTGAAGAGAAGGGGGTCCCCAAAGCATGTGAGCCAGCAGGATCTCTTTGTACTAGGTCGCTGTCTGTTTGGCCAGATGTCTTCCCAACAGTGAGATAGAAAAACCAGAGCTCTTATTAAAATAAGTTGGGGAAAGGAATGGAAAAAAGCATGTGTCCAGCAAAACGAGGCACATTGTGTCCCATCTGATATTTATTAGACGTTGCTCAAATCAGCAGTGAGAAGTGCACATCATGCGGAAGTGACCCTGGCTCCCTGGGTTTGGGAGTTAGTGACAAATGTCTGGGAGCAGACCAACTTTGAAAACACGTGTACAGGACACAGAGAGGAGTGTGCTGCACTAGGAGCAACAATAACAAACGGAGAAGAGCTGACTTCAGCCAAGAACCCCCTTTTGCAGGTTTGACATACGTTCTATCGCCAGAACGGGTGTGTAGGGTCTTTCCCTGTATGTTTATTCTACAGCTTTCTAGACGAGAGGTTACACATCTCCTGGAAGAACGCGGCATTTTATGTAAACCATGAAAGCAAGCAGTCAAGTGGGTAAAAGTGGGGAAATTTTGTCAAATTAAAGCCCAAGCATGGGCTCCTTCAAGCCTTGACTCTCAGCTTTTGTAATAAACCTGTATAATTTTATGCCAACCTGCTGGGTTTTGTGCAATCACAATGAGCATTTGAAATCGTCTCCCATCTGTTGTTGCTTAATGTTTTGGGCATCACGCCTTTTCAGAGCAACTCTTCAATAAAAATAAGTGTCCTCATAGCGTGGACTAAATGCATATTCTGTATCAGAACAAGCTTATTTGGGCTTGATCATTAAACAGGGTAGTAGGGAAGGGCAACAGGCCAAGTTGAAGCCAGGCTCCATGCATGGGGAGGTTGTGGAGCCCTGATTACACTGAAATTCATCCCTATAACAGAGAGGGCTGCATTCCTGGCTTTTACCTTTGCTCATAGCCTGGACTATTTAACTGCACAGAAAGACATCAGAATGAGTCTTCTAAAACTTTCTTCAATGTACCTCTATCTATAGTGATTTTTATATGTTTAGTAAACTAGAAAGTCAGCTCTTACTAGCTGCAGAGTTAAGAGCTATGTATTTGCCCTAAAGAGTAAATTTGATAGCTCTGAAAGACTTTACTGTGTCCGTTTCTAGGCAAAGGAAAATAAAGGAACCTGTTAAAGCTTCCCGGCTTTTTAGTCCAGCGCTGGACCTGGGGCACGTTAGGTGAGCGTATCGGGGGTTCGATGGCAGTCAGATGCAGTTTTACGCTGACAGGCAGAAAGCGCCGGCAGGCAATGCAATACACAGTTTCCAGCCCAGCTTAGTTAATGGAATCTCTCCGGCCTGTACGGCCGCTTTAGTACGCTGTGTTTATGTTATTGATATCAACGGCGCTGGACTCTTAAAGGATGGAAAGGTCTGGCTTTTGTTGGGGTGCTGCTCTGATGTCAGTTTGAAATACGCTGAAAGTAAAAGTTCTGAAAAGCCAAAGTGCTCTTTTATTGAACCAGCGATAGAGAGGACTGAGACAAGTGAAACAAGATCCTTATGAAGCACTGGAACAGACATGATGCTGGATGCTGAACTGCAATACATCCAGTGACATCAGCGAAGTTTCAGCTCATTACACTACACAGGAAGCTGGGTACAGTGACAGAAAGCAGGTCACATCATAAAATGAGTAATCTTAATATGAGATGGTAATCAAGTGAAACTTTTCTATGTGCCGTTGCCGTCAAAGGTTTCGTTTTTATTTCTGTCTTTCTCTGTGCTTTCTACCTCTGCAGTCTATCAGTCTTCACAGTTACGGATCTGGTCCTGCTTCCATTAACATTAAAGTAAGGAGGATCAACCTTTTTGTTCTCTGTGTATTTAGAAGGTGAATGTGATGTGCTTCGTGCCCCAAGCTTCTCGTGGTTTTTGATAGGGAGGATGTTCAAAGACTTACAGGATTAGAATCTGAACTTTAAACTGGTCAGAGGAGGAACCTTGCATTCAGCACACAGGGGCTCAAAAAGCCCATTAGTACCAACTAACAGCAGCAAAACGGTGCTCCAGACCGTTTCCCACTGTGAAATAATTTCAGTCTCTGAGTATCTATTGCAAACCCTTGGAAAACTCCACTTTCCCTCTCCAACTTTTTCAGCAAGCAGAGCTTCCGCACTAGCGAACTCCTTGAGACTGTCAACTAAATGAAGAAAACCAGCCCACACATCAGGATCCATAAGCAAACTTGGCTATTGAATTATGGACCTTCACCTTTTATTTTGTGGTGTAGGAGTCATCAAGCCTTCCAAGTCCAAGTCACCAATAAATGGACTGTGCGACTGCCCATCTCTGTGCCAGGTCTCTTCCTTCCCACCCGCACAGGAAGGAAAGAAGCTCTTCCCATCTGAAGTTTCTGGTCCTGGCTTTATGCTTACAAGTCTTTATCTTATTTTCCCCTAATGTTCCTGTTCCTGAAAAAAGAACTAGACTCCCAACTGATCTTATGCCTAAACCCTAAGGAACCTGAATCTATGACACTGCTTTCATCACATGGCAACAGAACATGACATCACAGATTAAAAGTTTAGAAAAAAACGTGTGATGACATAATGTGGGAAGTGGGCTGACCTGTGAGAGATGCATTTCTGTCTTAGCCACGGCTAATGTATGTGCAGAGGGAATTGAGAAAAATGCCTTGTCAAATAAACTTTGTATAAATCCTCTTCCTGAGTTGCTGCAGTATGGTAAGCCCTCCTTCAAGAACCCTGGGCTTAAGGAAGACTCTGGAAAATGCTGTTCTCTGGGAGAGAAATACAGTTGACTTAACTTGATATGTTGGTCACCCGTCCTCCGTGAACCCAGGGAAATGGCCTGTGCTTTTCTCTTAAAAAATGAAAAATAAAAAAACCACTCTGCATAAGGGCATGCGTTGGCAAAAGTAAAATCAGCTGTGGGTTAGGCCTCGGGAGAAATATAAGTAACTCATAAAGAGCTACAGAGCAAGTTTTGATTAGTTAAGTAATCTGGTACATAGAATTTATTAGAGCTTAAAGCTTTCCTGTGAGACTCCCCTAATAGTACACAAATAGAGTAAAACATCAAAGATGCATTTTCTGACAGACACAGAAAGCTACATTTATCCTGGCCTGCTTAATACCCATCGGACACAGTGGTCCAGTTTTCATGTTTTTACATGTTTGTGTTTCTGATGAATTTCTTGGTAATCAAACTCTTCCAACACTCTCCAGCTGTTTCTAAGGAGCACGTAGAGAAAAGAGGAATATTGCTTCCCTTATAGACTCAAAGATATCAAACCATTCTGCAAAAAGCTCAAATATAAAATGGTAAAGGCCTGTTTTCTGTCATCAACTGGAGGCTCTTTTCCTTAAACTTGTCCACAAGGGAAAATTCACCAGCATTTTTCTGTTGGTATAGATGTACCACTAGCGTTACCAGCATAGCACCCCTTCTTCTCCGTGGAAATAGTGTTCTCCAAAATCCCCCCAAAATAAGAAAAAAAGTCTTATGGAAAGAAAGTGTTCACATGGTAACCGTTTGTGGTAATGGTTACAAAGCAGGACCAGTACTCCTACCAGGTTTTCACAATGCTATTTTATTTCTGTATTTTCCTTCTGCTGGAGCTTTTACAGTCTCCTGTTGCCCCTGTAGGGAGACTGAATGCTAAGAAAGAGCCGCTGCAGCGTGATGCCTGACAAAGGAGACGCTAATAAACATTTGACTTCCAACGCTCACGATGGTCTTGTCAGCACAGTTGGAAAATAGTCCTGTCTCTCAGGAAAGCCACAGGTTTTCCAGTGAAGCAGAACCTACTTCTCTTCCACACACTAAAATCCCAAAGTCATCATATCACTAAGCTGATGCTTTAACAACTGCGGAGGCTATCCTAGCAGAATAGGCAGATAGGCCTATATATATGACCCATATATCATCTGCTTACATAAATAATTTGTTCTTTAGAAAATGGAGGAGAGGAAATGGGGAGATAAAACCAGCAATGTGTACTTCACCGTTGTTTTAAAATTCTTAAAATCTTCTTTTGCAGGTATTCAAGAGGGCACGCAATGTACCAAATGTAAAAATAACTGGGCACTGAAGTTTTCCATCATCTTATTGTATATTTTATGTGCTCTGTTAACAATCACAGTAGCCATTCTGGGATACAAAGGTATGTATGCGTCAAGTGCAACTCTTCACTTTCAGCCAAGCATCCAAGCGTATTTCCACATGTTAGATGGGGGATTTATCATATTTTTATCTTAAATATCAATACCTTGGCAATGTTGTTTGTTGTACACACATGATCATTTTTCCACCACAAAGGAGTACTAACTGGAAGGCTCAAAGCTCTGTAAAACGTACTATACCTTGATTTCACTGAGCTTTTTTACACATGTCGAACCTTTCCAGAATAAATGTCCTTCTTAATGGGAGCCAGGAATAGTCTTAACTAATATAATGTTTATCACAGGAACAAAGTGTAGGATCCATATTACTTTGAAATATCTGGAAGAAAGATTGAACCAGGAGGTGCCAGTGTACTGAGGTATCTACAGTTATTTTGATTAATAAAGATGCTTAGATGCTTTTGACAGTAATTTCAGCAATTCTGGTAGTTGGGCAACCCAGAAATGGAGAAGATTTCATTTGTGCAAGTCACGGGTAGGGCAATACAGGAAAGCACGGCTTAAAATTCCCATACATTCTCACACTAATTAACTGTAGCCACTTAGGCATTCCTACAAATCGAGTGATGTAGACGTTTGCTGGTTGTGCAGTCACAGCTATAATAAGTTAAATAAATAAGACATGAGGTTCTGGTAAGAAAAAGGAAGTGAATAACATCATTGTATTATAACAGGACACTGCAGCATTTTGCGGAGAAAACCAAGCTAGCTTTAAACTAGCTGCTTGAGTATGGCTCTGAGAGCAGCTTCAAAACCCCTCCAAGAAGCTGGGTAAATATTCATGTGATTAACATGCAGTGCGTCCTGTGCTGCCAACAGCTGTGCTCATAGCAGAGCTGACATCATCTCTGGTCCTTTGCCAGCGAACAAAAAGGAAATTGTAGAAATAGAAAGGGATAAATACTTATTTAAGAGGATTTGGTACAGTTTTGAGTGGGAAGAAAATTAAAACTGCTTGGTTTAGATGGAAGATTTAGCCAGGGAGATGAGACAATGTGAAGGACAGATAGAGACACGTAGGTATTCCTTTTTCATTAAAAAACATGGAATGTGGCAAATTAAAATCAAATGTAAAGAAATGCAGTACATATGTAATAGGTCAGACATTCTCCTGAAGAATGTGTAAATGGTCTCTGCAAGTCAGATTCTGAGGGGAAAAGAAAACTTTCCTGAATTTAAAAACTTGTTCTTGTTCTATAAAGATAAGATCATTTGGTTATATGGACTAGGAGAGGAGAAACTTATGCCTTTTGCAGATATATATCTGCAGAGTTCTGCTTACAGCAGATGAGGATGGGATCCTTCAGGGCTATAACCCAGCCACTAAATGCCTGGGATTTAGCAGAACCTTCCTCATGAGAGTTTTATATGAGGCCATCAGTTCTGGGGCTCACCAGAAGACTCAGACCTCACTTGGCATCAGAAACAGCATTTCAAGTTGGAGGAACCATTGCTCTGTATCTTGCTTTGGCAAAAGTTTGTGTGTATAGGAAGCAATAGCAATAAGGAAACTGTCCAAATGGTCTCTTTGGGAGAGGGAGTTTCTCTTCCTCATTTCAACCCACAGTTTTCAAGCGTCTTTCTCCATGGGGGCCTCTAGCACTGTCTTTTCCCCAGGCTTTGCTCTCATCTTGAGGCCCCGTCTTTGCTATACTCATTTCTAAACCTCCTTCTTGTACTGAGTAGTAATTGGGGCCTGACCGAGGACTAGTCTTTCTGTCATAGCAGTACCAAGCCACATTTATCTGGGGCAAGGACAAAAGAATTTCCTCTCCCACAAAAAAACAGGCAAAATATTATAGGAAGGTGGATAACGCACATCTTGCTCACAGACCTTAAGACATCTTGGTGGCCACTGCTCCACCGTTCACTGACTTGGTGACTGCTCCACCAGACTGCCAAGGGAAACAAGCATATGCTGGAAAAAAATCCTGTTTAGTCCAAGGCATCCTTTCTGTACTGCCAAGCAGCACATGGTCATACGTCAAGCGTCAATCTTGCCCTTTGTACTTGCAGCTTACGAGCTTCAGCTCCACAGTGCCTAAGCACTAATTTGCAGGGAAAACATGAGTTAGACAAAATCCCAGCTGACGATATATATTCAAAGAAATTATTGCAATATTTTTGTTCGTTGGGAAGGAATGAGGCCTTAAAGGAAGAACAAAACTCAAAATAAAATTTTATAGAGCTCTTGAACTCTCCTCTCTGCATCAAAGTTTGGCTTGTCTTTTTTATTGCAATATTACACCGAAAGAAGGAATTCTGCTGGCATCAGGGGTTATTTCACTCTCCTAGCTAAGTTTCCATTAAATTTGCCTCCCACACTTATGTTTATAAAGCCCAAAACTACTTTTAAAACTTTCATTTCCTACATGGTATTTAGATATCCTTTGTGATTTAAAATGTTAAAACTACTAATCAGTGGATTAAATATGGCAGGCAAAAAAATAACTCAATGGGAGGCAAAGTCAACATAGAACAAACCTCCAAACTAGTGGTAAAAATTACATAGTAGGTTAGAGAAACCTGAAACCAAAACATGAATTAAACATCACGGTCATGAAGGAATAACAAGCCGAGTTTACTATTTGTTTACTTTGAGAAGACATATTAAATTATTGTTAAAAACATTAATAAAGTAATCTGTAATTTTTTACGCATACTTTCTTAAATTAAAAGCAAAATACAAAGTTATGATTTTTCTGGCACCAACCACTGTCACATTAGCCTGTTGAAGGTGAATGATCTTCCTGTGACTCACTGCAGTGAGGGAAGCTAGCATGCTCAGAGCTTGAACTTCTGGAAGTTCTCACTGTCTGGTCAGTTGTTGTTTTTAAGCTTCTTGACTAATGCGCACTGTGACTTTCATCTACTTCTTTTATCTGTCTCCCAGACAGCATTTGCCTGCCATTACCTATGGCCAACACGCCCTGGTGAGATGGTACATTTTGTCCCTGCTTTTGAAATAGTGGCTCAGATGCAGACAGTCCTCGCTGTTCTGGTCAGCAACTACTTAAAATTTTGGCTTCTTTTGGAGGGTCTTTACTACATTTTCCACAGTGACCTTGTCAGAAAGTGAGATGACAATGTAGAAAGATATGACCGAGATGAGAATTAAGGTGAAGCTGTCCAAAAGCAAGCTTAAGGCATAGACAGACTTCGCATTTTTGAGAACAGCAGACTCTTGGGAGCAGCAGAGTGGCCTTCATAAGGGATATTACGGCTGGTTTGCCTGGTTTGCCTTTGCCTTTTTCTGGAGAAGGTGTGAAGTGACTGTTCAAGCCCGGGGTACTTCCCAGACGTTGACTTCCACTCCTGAGAGTGCTCCACATGCTCACCTACCACTGAAGACTCCATCCAGAGATGGCAGTGGGAGCTACTGCTAGGGAGGAAAGGCATTCCCAATAATAGGACATCTGCCCATATGACCCCTTTTGACAGCAAGAGCAACAAAACCTACTTTGGCCACAGTGCTCTACTTGTTCTCCCCAGAGTTCTTCCTTTCCACTTGCAGGGCAGTAGCAAGAAAGTAAAGAAGCTACAACTCGCTTGGGGAAGGGGTCTGGGCAGGAGATCAAGTCCCCCAGGCCCATGATTTGTTTGACCATGGAGGATAAGATTCTGCCCCTGTACAAAGCAAATATATGCATTGGTTTATTTATGGGATGACAAAATTCAGCTTAGCTTGCATCACTGGGAATCCTTGAGCTAACCCCGCAGTTCACGTTTGCAGAGACTTCCACTGTTTCTGCTGCTGGAGCTGGGTGCTTTGAACTTGGCTCTGACTTCTCTCTATGCTTCACACAGCAGTGCTAACTTGCCCTCTGAGGGGAAACAGAATTAAAATAAAGGAAATGGTTTGCCTGATTTAGCTAATTCTGCACTTCGCATCAGTTACTCTGAGTAAGTCATCACCAGTTTAGTGTCAAATAGACAAAAATCAATACCTTGTGTATTGATCAATACCTTCTCTTTTCAGCCTCTCTAAACCAGCATCTTCCAGCTAAAAGTCATGTCAGCCCTCCCGATCCAGGGCTGCTGTCTGGCATCCAGTTACACACTAGAATTAGAAGCTATTAGTTTCTGTAGGAGACATGCAGCTGGGACCAAAAGACCTTTTAACGGCACTCATCGGTCGTCTTTCAGGCACAGTCCAGGCACACTCTTCCCCACATATCGTGGCCAGTTGTCAATAATACCAGTAAGGCTTCTGATTAAAGTCCTGCTTCAACAAATTTGTGGACTGTTCCACACAAAGACTGTCCATAGCTACAGACCAGCTTTGGTCTTTTTAGTGTGGAATGGGTTTCTTTTTTTACTTTCAGCAATGAAAATACCATACACTGTTGTATCTTTAATTCCATCCCATCTCATCTAACTGCCAGCACAGGCTACTATATATTGATAGGATTTCTACTATTTTTATTTGCTTTGGACTCTTCAGGGGAATATTTTAACCCAAGTTTCCAGTGTTAGATTTCATTCAACCATGAAAACATTCTTGTTGATATAGGACAGTATAAAATCTCAGTTTTACAAACTTCAGATCTGAAGTACTAACTGGCATTCATCTGAACAGCAAAAGGAAGAAACTACATTTTCCTTTCATTATTGATAATATATATCCATTTGCTAACTTAAAGTATATTGCATAACTGGAGAAAACAGGTGAATATTGCACTAAAACTGAATTAACAAGACCCATAGGTGATGTGACATTGCTAGTCAAGGCACAGGTCCAGCAGAAACACTTGGAGGAGGCCTGCTTTTTAAATTCAGATGCTTTCACAAGGTGCTGTCTAAGCGTCTGGAGTAAGCCATGTCCTTCAGAGTGATGACCCATAAACACAGCAGAACACCACAGCCTGAACAAGGAGCTGCCTAGAACTAGCCAGAAGGAAAAGCCAGGAATGTTTCCCACACTCACTGCATGTGATACATAGGTGTATACATGCATGAGTGGAGTGTGAGAAGTAACTGAAGGACCTTTGCTGAGCTGGGCTCCAGCCTGGAAGACAGTTGTGCAGGACAAGCAGAGAAGCAACTCTGGCTTCATTTAGGAAAAATGGTATACAGCTTTGTGGCAAGTAACTTTAAGGGGCAGAAGAACCAGTGAAACATTAGCGCTATATTGTCGGAAAAAATGCCTTCAAAAGTAAAGGGTGTTGAGCAATGGTCCTCCTGAAAAAACAAAGCCATTATTGTAGCCGGGATCTCGTGTTGAGCAAGCCATGTGCCATCATCTCAAATACAGAAAGCTGCACTCTGGCTTTACCTTTGCACACCCAGTAGAGTCTCTGTCTTGTTAGCAGTACAGAAAGGAGCAAGCAGGTAGTTCACCAAAGGGTGTCTGGTCTCTCTGAAAACTTTGAGATTTTTTCTCTGTCGTAACCCCATTCACCTCAGAGCAGTTGCACCAGCTGTAATCTTGGTCTGCTTTTTCTCCTGTTGGTTTTGGGGAAGGAATAAAAGCCTGCTGTGTAACTGTGGTACCCAGAAAAACAAGGGCAAAAGTTAGTAAAGAAAGAGCATGTGGTGGACTACACTTTAAAGGCCTGGGATTCTTGTGGTTGGTCATGAGCAGCAAAAGATCTGCTAAATTTCCACTTCTAGTAAAAACCCCAAATCTTTACATAGCAACAACTTCTAAGAGGCTATATCCTAGCTGCAGATTCTCTCACAGACAGAGTTGGCAGTACCCTCTACCCAAACAGGTTTACAGAATTGGCTTCACTATCTCGAGACATGGGAAGCACCTTATTTCTTCTGTTTGAAGTGGAGGCTGGCACAATAACTTGTGTAGCCTCCCCAGGGTTGGTTCAGACCCATTCTGCTCCCAGTGTAGCAAAAGGGCTAAATAATCTCATGATGAGAACAAATCTCTGTGCCTCATTGTGGCTTGAATGCAAAAGCCTATTAGACAAGGTTTGGTGTGGAAGCTGAAGGCTGCCTCTAACCTTGCAAGCATTTCACATTTTTGCCACTGGAAGCCACCCCAGGCTTTTTATTTGTTGCTCTGCTTTTTCCATTTCCATATCGATTTCATCAAATCAGATTGTCTCAGTGACAAGAAAATGACTGCGGCATTACAAAATAAAGAGCACATCAGACATAAATCTGCACTTGCTGAGTGACTATCCTTTCAATCTTAATGAGGCAGAATGGTTTCAAGACCATTCTGAGTGATCTGTATCATTATCAAGATATTTAAATGTTGATTCCCAAAACATTTAGTAATTGCATCTTCAAATTGCTATCTCAGACCAAGGTTTGCTAGCCAGGTGGCAATTTTTAAGGATTAAAAGGCACAGAAAAAAAAAAAGTTCTTTTTAAGGAGAAATGGCTAATAGCAAAATAAAAGGAAGTCTCCTCTCATACGTTTGAGCCTTTAGCAATCAGTCTGCCTTTGCCACACAGCAGTGTGCTTGGAGCATGGAAATAGTGTTAAAAGGACTTGGTTCGTGAGGAAAACCCACAAAGAGGGATTTCCTCATGCAGGACAGAGATTGCTCATGAGCAAAGAAATGTTTAGGGACTGTTGGCAGACTGAAGAAGTGTAAGAATGCTGAGTCCCACCAGCAGATAGGAGTTCATCCTTCCAACATTTCACAGAGCAACAGCAGAGTCTACCAGTGTGCAAGGCAGTTTTAAGGTGTGGGTTTTTTCATGTTTGATGCTAGTGGTGTTCTTTTGGTTTGCTTTATTGTTTACTAGACTTTTTTCATAATTTCACTTTTCTTCTTTTCATAACATATGGTTCTCTTTCCCCTAGTTGTAGAAAAAATGGACAATGTGACAGGTGGCCTGGAAACATCCCACAGAAGATATACAGAAAAGCTTACAGAGGTGGAGAGTGGTCTGAAGAAATTAGGTAATCTACACACAAGCGAAGCCCCTTTGTATTACGGCTTTGGGGTGTCCCCTGGCAGATAGTGGCAGGAAATTTGCTTGAAAAATATCTGGCTATGACAAGATACAGCGTTTCTATTCCAATTTCTGAAGTACTTGGGAAAGCACTTAAAAATGGTTAAGATCAGCTCTACTTAGGACAGCATTTTAAGCATACTTCAATATTTACAGTTCCCACTGAAGTCACTCTGAAATCAATTATACTAAAATAATCAGACACTTAAAGGTTGTCCTCAGGAGAGTCTTCTCCGAGATGGAGACATAAAACATAGCAGAAGCTGTTCCACAGCTACATAAAATTCTGCATAAAATGTCACCAGTCATCTTGATGCTGTTTTAGCAATTAAGATTCAAAACTGAAGACCATTTTAAGGGGTACAAAAATAGTCAGCCGTTCAAAACTCTTATGTCTGAGGCAAGTTGATTACTTCCATGAAATGTTTCTTAATAATCTCAGGGAATACAGGCCACAAGGTTGTTGTGAGTTCAGGTCTCCAGAGTCCTATCACAGTTCTCAACTTGCAGGAAGATGGAAAAAGATCATGGATAGGGGTTCTACTCACTAAGTGTACATTTCTACCTTTCTTCCTTGTTTGGAAAGAAAGCAGAGCTGGTTATTATCAGTTTATATATACATAGACTTACAGTTTTTATAATTAGGTTTTATATAAATATTAATATACACATACACTCATAAATCTTGTTTACCTTCATAAACCATATATTGTGATATATATTTCTAGGAAAAATTACTTGCTTGCATCTTGATCATAAATTTTTACAATTTTTCCCCTCAAAACATAGCCGGATTCTGAAGTATTTGCACACTACATTTAGTTCAAAGACATAGGATAATTCAGTGGCATGTACTTTTGCTGATACATATACAGAAGTAAATGTTACACCCTAAAGCACATGCAACCTTTTGGGTTATTCTGCTGATTAAATTTGTCATGACTTGAAGCTCCTGTGATTCAGTTTACACCCACACATTTTTACCCGCTGCTGAATGGATGGCCAGTGAGATGCTCAGGACCATCAATTCCCATTTAAGTGGACTTGCCATGGAGGAAGTTAAAAAAGTTATGGGGCAATCTGTGTGGGAGGCATAAAGGTAAGAGAACTGCTGTAGGGCCAGAGGGATAACAGCATGTGGTGAATGAAAGACAGGCCTTCAGGGATTAGCTGTATGTGGACCTGGCAGTTGTCAGAGCTGTGTGAGGAACACAATATCATTTGAGCTATAGCGGAGAGGTAAACACAGAGGCAGAGCTGAGAAGATCCTGGAGTGAGACAAGTGGCAGGGAGAGAAGCTGTGTTCGGGAAGATGTCCATCCACGAAAGACTGTAAACACTTCAGACTGAAGTCTCAGAAGCCACCATTTGATGTTTGCTATCATGACTCATTCAAACACCCCAGAAGAAAGCTCCACACACAGCTGTATTCACTGTAGTTTATGAAAACCATTCTGCCCTCTCTTGGAGTCATCTGAAATGATGGACTTCGGACTGCATAATTCATAAATGTAGCTACACTTAGATGAGAACAAAAATATATGCACTGCGTGTAGGAGAGAGAAGTGATTGAGGTCAAGAAAGGGAATCTTCCCTGAAAGTGAGTGTTGACTGCTTATTTCCTTGGTTTCCATGTCCTGGCTGATGAGCTGTGCAGCCTCAAAAGCTTAATCATATTCAGGCAAGCTCCCAGAAGTACACTGTAGGGCAGTGTTAAGCAAGAGCAGAGATGATCCTCTAAGATTAAAGGTTTTGCCTTCCTAAAACAGAGAACATGAGGAAACAACAACAGCAAAATAAATGTCATTAAAAGCAATAGCAGCACATTAGAGAGAAAACAGAAATACATCATATCCCATCACATCTGGAGCAGCCTGCTTGGCAAAGCTTTTGTCTCTAACCAAGATTGTTTTAAAATAGATATTAGAACTTTTTTAAAACTAAACCCAAGATCTTAAAAAATCAAATTATATGTACTAAATCACAATGAGGATATTCCACCTGCCAGGAAAGGAGGAAGAAAATGTGAACAGAAGAAAATTTACCTCTGAGCTTTCAGCAATAGCCAGTTGTAATTTCAAAACATAAACTTTACTGATACGTCTTCAATATTTTGAATTCTGCTTTCCATTGAGTTTTCATTGAGAATACAAACAGTACTTGACTGCATATATTCATCAGTTTCTAATGGTAGTTTTTCCTGTATATGACAACAGGATCACCATTTTCTCCTCAGCAAGACACAAGGTCTTCATCTCTGATTTTTTCTCTGTCTAGTGGCAGAACTTTCCTTAGTGGTTTCTTTTTTCTGGAATATATAGCATAGAAATTCTATTGACAGAACATTTTGACAGCTTGATTGTACTTAAAATAGACTGTGCTTTTTTACAGTGTGTTTTAAAAAACTCATCCTAAAGCCTTTCAATTTTTTTTCCTATACAACAGATGACCAAGCTGGACAAAAAGCCATGAATACAAACACTGAACTGTCTAGCTTCAGGTCTGACATTCTGGCTCTTCGTCAGCAGCTTCATGACATTGCAGAGAAAACTACCAGAAACAAAGACACACTGGAGAAGCTGCAAGAGTCTGGAAATGTGTTAGATGATAGACAGAGCCAAATGAGAAGTGCCTTAGATAGCAATTCTTTCATGATCATCAGTGTCAATAAGACTCTTCAGGCATATACTGGCTACATCAACAATCTTCAACAAGACACAAGTAATATCCAAACAAACTTGCAAAACCAAGTGCATTCTCATAATGTGGTTATCATGAACCTGAACAACTTAAACCTGACACAAATACAGCAAAGAAATCTTATCAGTGTCCTTCAGAAGTCAATGGAAGATACAAGCTTGGCTATTCTAAGAATCAAGAATGACTTTCAAAATCTGCAGCAGGTTGTCCTTCAAGCCCGGAAGGACACTGACTGGCTTAAGGAGAAAGTACAAAATTTACAGACTTTGGCCGCCAACAACTCAGCATTGGCAAAAGCTAACAATGATACACTTGAAGACATGAACAATCAGCTCAGCTCCTTCAGTGGGCAAATGGAGAACATCACCACGATTGCCCAAGCCAACGAACAAAATCTAAAGGATCTCCAGGAACAGCATAAAGAGTATGAAAACAGAACTTCTGCCAAATTCAACCAGCTAGAAGAGAGGTTCCAGGTCTTTGAAACTGACATAGTCAACATCATTAGCAACATCAGCTACACTGCTCATCATCTACGGACACTGACTAGCAATCTCAATGAGGTCAGGACAACTTGTACAGACACCTTAAGTAAACACTCAGATGAGCTGATTTTTATGAACAGCACACTAGCCAATATTCGCTTAGACTCTGCATCTCTCAAGGTGCAACAGGATTTGATGAGGTCAAGGTTAGATGTTGAAGTTGCCAATTTGTCGGTAATCATGGAAGAAATGAAACTTGTAGATTCCAAACATGGCCAGCTCATCAAGAACTTCACTATCTTACAAGGTATGCAGCTTCCCTAGTGATGCCTATAATGGTCTATGCCGAATTCCTGCTTGCATTACTTCTTTAGTACTGTGGAAGTTAGCGCATGCTGGTACAGAGTCCTGGGGTTTTTCATCATATATTCCTAAACTTTGAAAATGTAAATGTAGCTTGAATTTTCCTTACTAATTTTCCTATGTGTTCTTTACATACCTAGAATGGAGACGTTATGAAAGAAGGTTCTGACTTAGCAAAATTTTGTTCTGACTGACTGACTGACTGACCGGATCTGCTTTTGATTTAGTTCCTAAAATAAGCTAGTGAAGGTGTGGAACCTCAAGAAACCAATCCCTGCTAAGGAGGAAATGGCTAAAAAATATACGTTGGACTATTCCCAGAAAGGTCCACCCTTACTGAAAAACAAGTTGCTATTTCACTTTAAGCCAGTTGTTAGTCTGCCAGAAAACATCCTACTTTGCTTAGTTTTTAATCCTGGGATATTTCATTTTCTCCAGAAATAAATAGCATCAGGTTTAGGAGGTTTCTCCCAGCCAAGTATTATACCAAATGAAAAGAACACTCATATTTCCAACCTGATGTGAACCAGTCAGGCCTAAAACTCTAATCGCAAATATAAATCTATCGCTCCAAATAAACTAAGGCTGAAGTAGAGCCAAGATTACATGTCAGTAACTGTAACCTTTCTCATTTCAACCAAGCCTAAATGACCCTGGTTTAGGAATGTATCTCTGGAGGAGTTTAAAAGACATAGATTGGCTGGTGGTAGGGGCAGGTATTGGCAAGGCATTTGCTCATCCATCATCAGAGTCCAAAATGATGTTGTTGTTTATTGCTGTCACAACATTGCCATTTCCTATCTTGTGTATTGTCCTCTTTCCTGTTATAGCCGGCCAGTTCGCACCTAGGACTTCTGGTCTTTCTCACAATTGGCCTATTGCTTGCTTTCCATCATTTTATCTCTTTTTGACAACCCATTATTGACAGACCAGCAAACATGGCCATTGCAGGAGAAAGAGTCCTGTAGTCTAAGAGCAGAGAGTTGGGGCTAGAAGGAAAAGGGAGCGTAGCAGAGTGAGGAGACGGGAGCATCAACACGCAGGACTCTGCGCATCAACAGCCCGGCACGTGTCTTGCAGGGATTGGCACCTCGGCTGGTCACCTGGGGCATGGTGTCACTGTCTAGTTCACAGGACAAGGTGCATCAGATTATTTTCTTCTGTATCCTGTACTTCATGGAGGCTGAGGAAAGAGCAATGGTATATAGCGGCTGAGAAGCAGACGTACTTTTGCAAGTGCTGCTCGAAGTAGCTGTTAGCCCGGTTTTCACAGTGCTGAATATCCAGTGTTGCTGGTCTGAGAGATATTAAACAAAGACCCCACGTGGGGTTTTTGTTTTGTTTTCCGTCTGTATCCCCACTTTGCATGCTTACATTGTTTCAGGCCCTCCTGGTCCAAGGGGACCCAAAGGTGACAGAGGCCCTCAAGGTCCTCTTGGCCCCACTGGCCTAAAAGGACAAAAAGGAGAGAAAGGAGAGCCCGGACCACCAGGACCTGCAGGTGAGAAGGGCCCACCTGGGCCAACTGGGCCACCAGGAGAAAAAGGAGGGAAAGGTTCAAGAGGATCGCCTGGCTCCAAAGGTCAGAGAGGTTCGCCTGGCAAGACGGGTTTGCCTGGACCAAGCGGAGACCCGGGGCCACCAGGTCCACAAGGCAAAGATGGTCCACCTGGGCCACAAGGCCCACCAGGATTTCAAGGACTGCAAGGAACTGTGGGAGAGCCAGGGGTACCAGGACCTCGAGGACTACCTGGGCTACCTGGAGTCCCTGGGCTGCCTGGCCCAAAGGGCCCACCTGGCCTACCAGGGCCGCCAGGTCCAGGGATGCCAATGGCACTACAAAGTGAACCTACGTCAGTGCCTGAGGCTAATGGTAAGCTATCAACACACCGCGTGCATCTTTTACTGAGACACGAGTACATCTAGCAGGGGGTGCTCACCACTTGGCTACTGGCCCAAATAACCTCTGCTACCTTAGACTAAATCTCTGGGATGTATCACAAAGAGCCCTGTTAAGTGAAGCCATACCTGTTGGTCTTTCTTCTGATGACCTGAAACTGATTTAAGTTCGTGTTTCCAGTGGCAGTAGCATGAGTAACAAAAAATCTCCTTGACCACACGGTTCAGTCTTGATTTCACAGAGTCAGGATCCTGCTAAGTAAATCCTTTTAAGTGTGTTAGATGGCAGCATGCTGTAGATGGGTATGGGATCCTCCAGTTGTTACTGGTCCTATGCAGAAAGTTGCCACTGGCTTGTTGATTTATCAGTAATTATTTTGGTTTAACACCAAAAAAATTCACATGACAGGTTGTTCTCCTCATTGGAAGAACTATACAGAAAAGTGCTACTACTTTTCAATTGAAAGAGAAATTTTTGAAGAGGCAAAGTTATTCTGTGAAGAGAAGGCATCACGCTTGGTTATCATAAACAACAAAGAGGAGCAGGTAATTACCTTCTCTTTCTGTTTTTCAAGGAGATAGTTTGAAGTTATTTAACACGTGGAAGCCACAAGGCAAGTGGGAAGCTGAGAGCATCGTTAATTCATATAGTGAAGCAGACACAGTGACTGACTCCAGTTAGCATTTTGTCTACCCTCTGCCTGCTCAGCAGCTTCTCCACGTGCAGAAGAGCAGTGTGAGCAGAGCTGGTGCTGACCCTGAAGGTGGTGGGCACAGAGCAGCCAAGAAAGGCTGGAAAGAATTGTAGGAGTTTGGAACCTTTAAGGATGGAGTCCATTATGCCTTGCATATTATCCAAAATGTATTTTTTGCAGCGGTGAATATAATTTAGTTTTAAATTCTCTGATTTAATACGTACAGCCTAAGACTACTGTGACCCAAAATTTTTTTAATGGAAACATAAATCTGGCTATACTTTTACTACTGTTCAACATAATTATTTGGTGGCTACATAGCAGTGGGGACATCAAGACACAACTGCTTAATCTTTGGGTTTTTTTCAGTTTGCATCTATAAGATGTTGGCTGCGACTTTATGTTAACCTAATTTTCATGCCTAGCTCTCTCTACCTCACATGCAAACACTGCGTTGGATTCTAATGTGGGCAAGGGGTCACAAGGGCAACTCCTGAAACATATTTTCAGCTCAGAAAAATTTCTCTGGCTCTTCCTATTCTGATAACAAAGATGCTCATGAAACCAGAGTAGCTTATTGGCTCTGAAGATGGTTGTCTCTGTTTGTTGTGGACTAAGATCTTTCTTCCACAGCAATGGATAAAAAGGCAGATTTTTGGGAAAGGCAGCTTCTGGATTGGACTAACGGATTCAGAGAAGGAAAATGAATGGAGATGGCTGGATGGATCCTTACCAGTTTACACGTACGTAAATAAAAAACAATGGTGTTTATTTTCTGCAGATGCTACCACTTTTGCTGACACTTCTAAAAGCAGCATCTAGAAATTATCCAATGAATCCAGAGGGTTGTAGATGCCAATGACATAATTCGTTGCTGAGGGTGCTGTTGAACTGGTTTTTTTCTCTCTCCCCTCTCCATGCACAAGGCTTTCTTTCCTTGCCAGGAAGAAAACTGAATGCTGAATGAAAGAATCACATAACTACATAGCACAGTGTTTCTTGCCAAAACATTTGCTCCTGACTTTTATGACAAAGTTGAGATGGAAAGCACGGACAGTTTTGCTGTCTTGATTTGAATTTTCCTTATTTGCATTACAACTGGCTATAAATAGAGTGCTCGTTCTGATAAAAAATGACCAGCCTTTAGATAAAGGCCAAATACAAGTGGAAAGCATTAAACATAAGGAAAACGCATGAAATGAGGGTGTCTAAGCTCTGGCCAGCTGAGAACTAAATTGGCAGCTCTCCAGGAATCCGAGGGCTACACCTAATTTGTCCTAAATGGAACAGATTGCAACCACCCAAATTTTTAATACTGAGGAATGGACTAAAGACTTTATAGAGCTGAGCATGCTGTGCTCCAGAAAAACAGGCTACAGTCAGTCAGATGTTACGGAATTATTAGCTGTGATCTCATTGGTGTTCGTTTTGATGAGAACCATGGAAAAAGTCACATGCATTTCGAATGAGCCATAATATTTTTCCCTTCTTCTCCCTCTCCTTTTTCATCTTTCTTTCTCTTTATGGCAGCACCGTGACTGATTCCCACTTCAGCCACTGCTTTCAATAGGTTTCCACTACACCGTGGTTTTCGATGCCCTGTCGTAACCTCAGAGCTGTCAGTTACTGATTTTCAAAGTATTTCATTTCTTCTGGAAAGCTGTGTGTCCTCCCAGGTGCCTGGTCAGACGCATGTTTTTTAGGAGTATTTTTTCAAGCAGGCGTGTTTTTTAGCTGAGAATGGTCCGTATCAGCCAGCAATCACAAACTCCCTTCAACAACCTGTTTCTTCAGGAAAATAGAGCTTTTAAGTCCCGAGGTTGGAAGCATTTCTCACTTGTTAAATAAAAACAGGATGAGGAAACACTTGCTGCAAGTTTTTTATGCGCTGCGTTGTTTCACCATCAAAGCTAATAATCGCAAAAGATATGTGTATATATATACTTTGTACATTCCTTATTAAGTCCAAAAATTCACTTCCCATCCAAACGCGGGTCCGTAAAACAGGTGAATCTTTACGGCTCCTGCCCAGAGGCCCGCCTCGGTGCGCTCAGAGGGCCGAGCGCCCTTGCAGCGAGGGTGCTGCCATCTTGGCAGCTCTTGTGAGCCTGCCGGCTCGTCTCGGTCCCGTCTGCCGGCCGGAACGCAGCGCGCCGGCTCTGCAGGCGTGGAGCGACGCACACGGAGCAGGGACCGCTCCCGCTCTGTGTGCGTGTACGTCCAGAAACTGAAATAAAGTTCATTGGTCTAATTTTAGGTCTCTGAGTTTTGGCAAACGGAGGCCAAATAGATTCCCTTCTCTGTAATACATCTGTTTTCCATTTCCAGCCAGAGTCGTGTATTGTTTGTTTCAGCGTGTATTTCCCGCTCGGAACAGATCTCATGATGTTTTTGTTAATTTCTTGCGGTGAAAAACTGTCATGTGTGCTGCGTTGTGCAATCATCTCTCTTGTTTTTTGGTTGAAAGAAACTGGAAAACCGGGCAACCTGATAACTGGAGCCATGGGCACGGGCCAGGGGAAGATTGCGCCGGGTTGATCTATGCTGGGCTCTGGAATGACTTCTACTGTGAAGACGTTAACAATTTCATTTGTGAAAAAGACATGGACAAGGGTAAGCAAGGCGCTTGGTTTGATTGTCTCACCCTACCCATGGTAAATTTTTCACAGCTAGAGGGTAGAAGATTCCAGGCTAGGTGCTACAGCTGTGCCTTGTTGAGGAAGAGGGGGGCTCACATGTGGAGCACTTCTCCTCAGATCCAGCCCAACATGCGCTTTTCTAATACTCTGTGTGATAGAGATGCTGGATTTATCGCGCTGTGAAAGAGCAGCCTCCAACCTGGCTGTAGCCGTCGTGTGCTCTGCGTCCTGACCATCTCCTGCAGACTTAAAACATGCCTAAACTTTCAGGAATGATTTGGCATGTGCTCCAGACCCTAGACACACTGGAAGCTGTTTTTATAGACTCAGTGGCCACACAGCGGGGAAAGCTGGCCTTAGGGTGGCTCAGGGACCAACCTTCAAAAACCAAAGGGACTCTGTTTTGAGAGTTTGTGTAACAGGAGGCACTTGGTGACTGCTGAGGAGGTCTTAAAATTCCCACCGCTGCCAGGAGATGTCCCATAGGGCTGAGGCTGTGTCCACAGGCCATAAACAACTCATCTGTTGTAGTTGGAGTGAAGGACTCATAAAGTGCCAATGTGGCCAAGCAGTCACCCAGGTGATTGCCACGGGGCATCTATTCCTGGTCACACAGGCGTTTCTGCAATGGCAGAGGGCAGGTTGTTCACATGGCTGCTTAGAACCCAGCCCCATCATCACAGAGCTAGGTGGTATTTGTGTTCATGGTGGGGCTCTGACCGAAACATTATCTCCTCCGTACAACCTATTTGAACACTGCTTTGCCAAGGGTGCCTGGCTGCTCCAGTTGCAAGCACGTAGGCTGAATGTCAGTGAAGGCAGATGGAAAGATCAGCTAAAGCCAAAATTACAACCCATCCACAAAAAATGCCCACCCCCGCCAAACAAAACAAAGCAAACCAAAGTGCTGAATAAACTTTGTGTGCATATATCTCTGTTGGGGTGTCCAGAGTGAAGGACTGTGTGTAAGTAACAATGTGATTTGCCCTCATTTTCTGACATACATTTGTTATTTTAGGAAAACTTCATGGTTTACAAATATTTATCCTCCAGGACTTACAGGATCTGAATATGAGTCCACTTAAATTTTTAACTTACCTTGAGCTCTGTAAGTTTTCTTTTTGGAAATGCATTTAATCTTCACAGGTTTTTTACATTTTTTTTCTCCTTGTTTTTCCTTTTTCTCTCATACTGTAGGGCAAATATTTGGAGTGTAATAGGCTGTGACTTTACAGATACCTACACATTACAGAAATTTACTTAAAGAAGAAAATCCTGGGAGAGAGCAACATTGCCTACCAAAATTGAAAAAAAAAAACACCAAAAGCAAGCACTGAAAACTGGTTTAAATACATAAAGGAATTCAGCAGCAGCTCTTCTCCAGCATCCTGCAGTTATTCGAGGCCTTTCAACCCACAGCATCAGGAAATACCGTTGGACTAATTCTGTTATAGATTTTCTTCCCAACCAGTAACCACATACATAAGCAACTTGTGTCTTCTGAGAAAATACCTTCTGTCAATCTGAGTAAGACTGTTGGTCACACATATGAAAAACATATAAAGCAACTGTTTAAACAGTACGTTTCATTTGCTAAAGTCCCAAATGTAGGAAAAATATACAGATACACGAATATATAGATTTTATATAAATATATATATATAGTCCAACTCTTATCAATAATATGGAATATACTTTTAAGAGCTTTTAAAACTTTGTATTTTTGTACAAAATATTTGCTTTTTACAATTGTTCTCTTTTTTACTGACTTTTTTTACAAATATAGTGCACAGGGGCCAAAGAAAACAACAAAGGTACTAATAATTCATTAAGGTTTGCTGTCAGGCCTAGCTCAGCTATAGAGAAATATTTTTCCAGTTAGAAATATTTGTACTTTCCCAGATGATTTGTTCTGGTTAAATAACTTGTAAAGCAGATTTTAGATAGTTTTTTCCTTATTATGCACAGTCTAGTCTGCGTGTGTAACAATTAAGTTGACTGAGGACTAGATACTCATTACAGCTCTCATCACAGCCAGTGTTCCATTGGGGTACTATGCAAAGACCATGTTAATAAAAGCTTTTCCTTCCTTCTTTTCTGCCTACCTGCCTGCCTGCCATCCTGCCTTCCTTCTGCTTATGAGAAAATGCCGCAGAAGTAAACCTTCGAGTTTTTAGAATGATTTTGAAATGTTTTCATTCCTTCTCCCTTCTTGTGAGGCATTCTACCCCAGTAGGTGCTACCCACATTGCAAGTCAGGCCCAGATGAAGGATTTTATGAAAACAGAAGCAAAGGAGCTGCACACGCTGAAGAATGTTTCTTTTTAAGACAGATTTCAAAATTTGGTAAGAAAAACATGCCATACTCAGAAAAGTCTAATCAACTTGCACTTCTCCAAAGTGCTTTGTAAACTGATCTCTCTGTTTTCTTGGTCCAGTACTTCTCTCCCAAACAAACTAGAAAATAAAATATGCTGCAAAACAGAAAGCAGTGTGGCTAATGAGATGATATCATCACCCAGCCAGTTTCCTCCCAGGTCCCATGAGCCGTTGTCTAGGCAGCAGTGTTGCTTATCAGGAATTAAAAATATTAGCAACCAGTTAAAGTTCATTAGCAGAAATTCTGGTTTCAGTTCCCAGTTTTTATAATCTTTGCACAGCCACACGTTACACCACAAAGGAAGTTGTTTTGGCTCCTTGGGAAGGAGAGATGTTTTCCTGTTGCCTCCTGACCTGCCATTTACCTCGGCTGAATGCAGATAAATTTGTTGAAATACTCCAGCTCTGTTGGAAAGAGACAAGATTTTGTACTTCAGGTTTACAAATATTGTTCCTAAGACCAACCAGTTAAAGCCTGCTGCTTTCTTACATCCCACACTCCCTCCAGTGTTCATTTGGGGGGGGGAGTATTTTTTAATTTTAACTATAATTTTCTTAAAAGAAAATATACTAAATGTTACATTTTGGAATCTGTCCTGTGGTATGTATTCGATATGAGACAGGAACAATGTGAAAATTGTGTACATTTAATTAAAAGCGAAAGGTCTGTGTATTACAGCTGCAGAAACCACGTGTCGCCACCTTGGAGGCAGGGCTTTTCTCCAGACATTTTGGATTTCCTGAGACTTTTCTTTTGGCTTTTTCATCAGGTTTTGAATACAACATGATTCTGCCATACACCCTGTCATGCTGTACCTAGGAGTTGTGTGTAGATAGACGTTGTAGTGTTTACATACATATTTATACAGTGCCTGTGGAGATAATGTCAAACTGCTATTTTTGGATAATGAGGTACAAAACTATTACTTTGCACGCCCAGAGAGCCTCACAAACCCTGGTGAATGGAGCTTTGCAGAGCCACGCTGAATTAGAAGCAACTGCTACCTTTGTTTTGAACATTGGCTTATTCAGGTGAAAAAAACCCATTCAGAGCATCTGCCATGTTAAACGACATTCTTCCCACTTTTCACTGATGTGATAGACTTCTGTCCTCAAAAGAAGTTCATGAGAACCCTCTGCGTAAGCCCCAGCTGTACTGTTTCCTCGCCCCAATTTCATCCTTCTCGTCCTTCAGCAACAGCAGTGATGGTACGTAGCGACGTGAGATGATCCAAGAATCATCTCGTGTCCTCCACTCCCTCTAATGAGGTTTCATCAACAGCTACAGCTGCACTTATGCCTGCATAAGGTTACAGAAATGGCTGGCTGTCAGCAATAGCTGCTTGGCTCGTTGAAAACTAGGACAGCAGCTATGCTAAACTATAGGCAGCTGGGTGGCCTTAGCATGGAAATAACCGCTGAACAAGGACAGTTTAAGGATGCAACAAGTTTATGAATTAAATACTCATTTCAAAGTGAATTTCAATGGTGGGTTGTAATTATCTATAATAATGCTGTAATTATCCACCTTTAACCGCGAAACGAAAGGTGCCGGGGCTCAAGCTCTCTGTTCACACGTTTGAAGCAAAGAGTGTAGCTGTTTGTTGGGCAAAACTGGCTGGGGAGGGATGCTGCAGGTGCGTGCCTGGTGTGCTCAGTCACCCATAAAATCCGGCCCGAGCAGCCAGGTGGGCTGAGACAGGCTAAC
>NW_010528391.1:0-1395 GCF_000687285.1 Phaethon lepturus | reverse complement strand
CTGCTGGAGGGAAACAGAGGTGTCAAAAGGCTACAAAGATTGAAATCACTGGGAGGACCCAGACAGCTCAGGAACCCATCACAGATAGGAGAGATTGGCAGGGATGCAAGCAGGACACCGGAAAGGGCTGAGAATTGTCATGAAAGTCAGAGCTGCCACACAGGGTCTGGAAAACATCCCCATTAAATCTGCTTTCTCTATGTTTTGAGCGATAACGCAGGTTGTATGGAAAGTCTTCCGTGATAGGGACTTATTTTGCCACAGCTCGCATTCTGGCTTTCCTTCTTATGCACAAATACTGTAACTTGGCATCCTGAGTACACATTTCCATTGTCCTTTTTCTGGTTTTATATCAAAGTAAATGCGAGTTCACATACCCTGGCAAGCACTGGGACTGTTGCAAAACGGGGAGGGGAAGACAGAGAGGGTGCAAAGTCATTGTGATTTACATCCACTGCTGGATTTCTTAACGTCATTTCTGACTAATTTTATTAATTTATTTGGACACACTTTCAGCTGATTAGACCTTATAAATCTCAAACTCTCATCCCCTTTGATGTCTACCAATAATACCTGCAAATGTTCCAATAAAGGAAGCACTAAGCGGAGACATGGAAGTGAATGTTGTTTGTGTGTGCTTGTGTAACCAAGAGAGATGTGGAGACCAAGAGAGATGTGGAGCCAGAAGCTTTCGTAGGTATTAAAAACGAAACTGATGAAAACGATTTTCATTAAAGCCTTCCTTCTCACTTACACCGTCCTAGTTCTAAGCACGACTGTGGCTATTTTATCCCTTAATGGCAGTTCTAGTGCATTGTTCTTGCAGCACGTGGGTGCTAGAAACTTGGTTTTAAAGGTCCGAGCTGAACAAGACCTTTAGGAAGGTCTTAAGAAGAAGCAAGAACTCCCTCTTGCAGTTCACCGTCCTAGCATGGAAAGCACCTCAGATGGGCTCCCGAGTGAAGGGTGTCTTGACTAGAGTAGAGCAGGGTCAGCCCCTTAGGTTAGCCATTGCTGCATCTAGCTTAAATCGGATGTTTATAACGGCTAACCTGATCTTGCCGTTTCTCTCTCTCTCACACGGCTGACCTCCTCTTTCAATTTTCTGTTCCTGGCAAGTGGCTCCTCTGTTTTTAGCAAGTAGCAGGAACTGGTCTCCGATCACTGGCAAGGCGAGGAGCCGGTCGGAGGGCGGCCGCTGGTTGCCGGCGGAAACCGCCCCGCAGCACGTAGGGGACAGGCGGCCGAGTCGGCTCCTGTGTGAGAAGACAAACCCGCCTTTCCCCAGCGCAGCTCCCTGGGCTAAAAGCACCGCAGCTCGCGCAGACGCAGCATCCAAAGGGAACAAAATGCCTCCAGCCCCAGCCTCCAGACTCGCTTCGCTTTTTTCCTCCT